>NC_091463.1:46527397-46594897 GCF_027789765.1 Dendropsophus ebraccatus
CCGAGGCGCTGTACTAGGGGAGGAACTGTTAGTGGGGGGAGTTGCCCAGTTCGACACTGTGTGTGGGGAGGGGAGAGACCTGCACACACAGTTCTGCCAACTCACTGTGCGGTCTCTCTCCTCCCTCGTTCTCGTGCCTCTAGCTGGCCAGGTCCTTCAAGAAAATGGCGCCGCCACCCCGCCCCTTGTAATTCAGCTGTGTACTGCGCATGTCCATGCACATGCGCAGTACACAGTGACGGAGCCTCCAGTGTAAGTGAACCAGACGGACTCCGTCGGTTCACTTCAATGTTAAGGAGGTGCCGTATAGTGTCTGTGTGTGTGTGTCGTGAAATGACGTCACAAACAGACACTATAAACATGGCAGCCCCCTGTGCAAACATTAATTTGATAAAAACACCCAAGCCTTATGTAAAAAAAAAAAAATAAAAAAAAAAAAAATACAACACTTATTTTTTCTTATCACCTTTTATTAAAAAAAATTTCAAAAATGTGACACTGTCCCTTTAAGTGAGAAATTTTAAGCAGAGGCCTCCTGGCGGGTTTTCGCTTTAAGTTCTGTCTGTCCAATTAACTCAATGTGATTTCTCAAGTGCAATCCGCGATCCACCCAAAGAATTGACATGTCATTACAGTTATAATGAATCAAAAAAAAAACAAAAACGAATTGTAGCACTGGCCTCCCTGAGCTGGTCTATTCATATAAGAAACTTAAAGCTATGTATGTATGTAGTTTTATAACAATATAAAGTATTTAAAAAAAACCATGACGTTGCTTGGTAAAGGACCTATAATGTATATATGTTAATTGCTGCTTGTAAAAATAATTTTCTTGTTTCCAGTTGAGAGAATGTAGGTGAAAAAAATGTACTTGTTCGATCTATGCTAGACATTTGTTTGGTGAGCATCTTGGATATTCCTTATCCCTCTGTTGGGTGCAACAACATTTGTCAGTATGTCCTGTCTTTAGAATGATAATACTAACAGAACAGGTTTGTGTTGTAGATGAAGAAAATGACGAAAGCTCAGACTCTGATTCTGGCTCAGAATCCGCAAAGAAGCCCCGGTATAGACATCGCTTGTTACGGCATAAGCTGTCCCTGAGTGAAGCAGAATCAGAAGGAGAGAAGTCAGAGAAGGGAGACAAGAAAGACAAATCCAAGAATTCAAAGGATGGCAAGCGTCGGAACAGAAGAAAGGGTACTTTCAAAATTTAACTTTCACTTATGATTATAATGGTGACTGGGCTGTCATAAAAAGCTGATACTTGCTGTCCTGTAGAGCCCAATTCTCAGCAATCATCTTATTACAGACAGTTAACAACAGAAAGTAACACCTGTATGTGGATAACTCCGTTTTTATCATTCACTACAGGTGATGGTCCCTGCAGCCCTCCTCGTCTTTACACAATGACCTCCTAAGGACACTTATATTTTTTATTTTCTTAAGAGCTATAATTCTGTATGACACCCTTAATTTTACCATAAGATAGACTGCAACCCCTCCCCCAAAACCCCCCAAAAATCCAATAATCATTGTGCAGCCTGACTGCCCAGTTGTTTGTGCCTTGGATTTGCCAACAAGCACTGATCACTGCTCATTGTGGCAGTGCCAGCTGTTTAAGCAGGACTTCAGTATAGTGGATGGAGAATGAATTCATTATGTAGATACACCTGTGCAGGGGTTATTGTGCATAAAGGATTTCTAAGTTATCTGCTTCCAGCTTTATGAGGGAGTTGCATTATTGAAATTTTGGTAATGAGGTGATCACTGAGATTTGGTCTGTACATAATAGAAAGTATCAGTTTAGGCTAAGAACCAGTGGTAAATGGAAAAACTGCTTGATTACAGTGATTAAATCACAGTGCTGGCAGTGTGTGTGTGTACCACCTACACTTACCGGTCCCTGTGGCCCCACTGCACTGCATCACCAGGCTCCTGGACCCCCATCGGATGTCATTTTCTTTCTCTCTTGGTACATCAAGACCAGGCAGAAAAGGACCTACTCAGCCAGTCAGCAACTGCAGCTGAGTGGGCCCACGTCACTGACTGACTGAGCTGGGCATCCATCAGCCGAGTTGTGATGTAGCAGGAGAGAGAGATGGAGAATCTCAGAGGAGGTTCAGGAGCAGGACGCGGAGCTTCCAGAGCAAGAAGACCGGTAAGTTCTTTTCTATTTTCCCCCTGCTCGAAGTGAATATTATTTTCCCGGATTTTTTGCAAACTTCATTTGATCTGAGGTGTGACACCTGGTGATGTGTCTGGGAGGCACTCTACCCAGCTTTTTGTTTTTAATATTAAAGTGTCACTGTCATTTAAAAAAAACTTGACATATATGTCCAGTTTTGAGTTCCCTGCTCTGTGTAAGGGTGGGTTCACACTAAGCAGTCTGGCTATATCCCCCGCTACGAATTCCATCTCTCGGCCCTGCGCGCAACTCCGTCCATGCCATAGACTCCATTCTACGGTCGGGCGAATTCCGTTGTCCGCCCAAAGAATTGACATGTCATTATCTGCCCCTATTCGACAGCCTCATAGTCTTTCATTATAAGTTTGACTTAATTAGTCAGGGTCTGAACACTCAGACCTTGACCAATCAAAACTTGACATGTTAAACTTTTTTTTGGAATGACAGGGACACTTTAAATATCCTTACAGTCTACCTTTTAAAGGGACCCAGGGACTGGGGCAAAAAATACACAACACCCCCAGCTAGTTCAACCTCCATGTCCCTTGGGGGAGGTACTATGATATAGCTGCTTTTTGGCTAAAATGTGACATGCTTAATCTCTGGACCTAGTGGTCACAGCAGTACATGTACTACAGTGGTAAAATACTACTGCGGATTGTGTTCTGCTCCAAGAGTTTTTATATAAATGGGATAAATAGTGATTTATCAAACTGTGCAAAATAGAAACTCATGTAAGTTGCCCACGGGAAGCAATGACTGCTCATCTTTCATATTACCAGAGATAAAAGCAGAGGTGTGGTTGGTTGCTTTACACTGGTTTCAGTTTTACACAGTTTCATAAATCTGTGCTATATATATGATCAATAAGAAACTTATTTTCAGATATTATGCAAAGACATTTAATGTAATTTATTAATAAGTTTATAAATTAAAGAACTTTTTTTTAATAACTTTATTTTTTTTCCTAACTTTATTTTTCTAGTGAGCAGTGACGAATCAGAGTCTGAAAGTGGGGGCTCTGGAGTTAGCGAGGAAGTCAGTGAGAGTGAATCTGATGATCAGCGCCCCAGAACAAGGTAATTATTTTAATGTTTTCTTTATAGCTACTCATATGCATATGTATACCAACATACTGGTTGGTAATATATATAACTAATGAGCAACATATTGTTTGGGTATCATAATTGTGTATTTGCATTAATTTAATTATTATTACTATTATATTGGGAATGCCCCCTTTTACAAGTGAGCATGAAGAAACCTACAGAGTGAATGGCATAAAAAAGTGCTTACTTTTTTTTTTTTTTAATTTCTTAACAGTCAGCACCAGACAAAAGGGTAAGGTCACATGTTGTGGAAATGCTGTAGAAGCTTAGTGCAAAAAATCCTGAGCATTTACAATAGCAGTGAAGCCACACTCTACAGTCTGGATGTCAAATCTATCAATTTTGATGTAAAATCTGCTGCAGGTTTACTGCAGATTTTCTGACTTTAAAGAAGTGAAAATCTATGGCAGAGACAACAACTACAGATTTTTAACACGTTGGCCATTATGTACTAATCTGTCTGCATCAGACTGTTGTCAAATGTGGCGCAAAGGACTTTTCTCCACATTTATTATGCATTTTAGACACTTTACAAAATATTTTCTGCCAGGTCTCAAAAAGGGGTGTGGCCTCATTAAAAGGTGCATGGCCTAATGTGCGACGCTGTCCATCAAAATATGCGTAGAACTCTTTTGGATGCAACAGAACTCAGATGGCCTCCGCCACATTGATGAATTTGTAGTCTGTCTACTTGTTACATTTGCACATTATATTAAATCTGGGCCATTGGTTGGGGGGGATGGAAATGTATCATTGCTTTTGCACATTTTTTCACTTATAATGTTTGCGCATTTTTTTCCCCCACTTATCTGTTTATGCTTTTTTCCTGTTCTACGATATTCATGAAGTAAAATTCACATGCAAGAAGTAGCGCACGTGAATTTTTAATTTTTTTTTAAATGTGCCAGAATAAATCTGAATATTTTTTTTTTAGTTTGTGAAACTCTATTAGACTAATTCATCATTTTCTCAAAAGGCTAAAATTGCGCAACTATTCGCCACCCTCCGGACCAGATGTAAAAAAAAAACAAAACTATGTGTGAACTTTTTGCAGAAGTGAGGAAAAATTGCGCAAAATTCACAAAAGTGGTTGCATGTAGTAGATACATTTCATGCAAAAAAGTGCATGCAAAAAACAAATTGCTAGGAGACGTTAGGTAAATTTATTTTTTTTCATTGTGTATTGCTGTACGAAAGTGTTGTGGAGCTAAAAAGAGTCATTTGTGTGCGGCACACAACTTCATGTAAACGGGGTATGCTGCCACTTGTAATGTCAACAGCCATGTGAATAATCCAGCTATTAACTTGTGAAGTAAAAAGTATAAGGATCTCTTTAACAAGCGCCATTTGACTTGTACATAGTCAGTTAGCACTGGTATTGAACAGCTGTCTACCTACATTAGAGACATCCATTGTTTTTGAAATAACTGAAAACGAGCGTATTTCCATCTTTGTTTTTTCTATTCAGTCTTTAACCCCTAGATGACTAAAGACATACCGGTACGCCCTGGAAGTCTGTCCCCAGGCAGAGCACGCTTCATAGCAGGTGGGGGCCGGCTGCAGTGAGCAGCCGGGCCCTCACCGTTAATGATAGACTGCAGCGATCGCGCTGCAGCCTGTCATTAACCCCTTAAGTCCCCTGTCACTTACCGATTTGGACCCCCGCATTGTGACTGTGGGGGTCCCGATCGTTGTAACGGACCGCCTGAGGTCTCTCACCTTCCTCCGTGCAGTCCGATCGGCGCTCTGCTGGCTAAGTCTGCCACAAGAAGGCTTAATCAGCAGAGTGCCTATCTCACTGATCAATGCTATGTCTATGGTATAGCATTGTAAAGTGTAAAAAAAAAAGTACGTGTTTATTACAATACCCCAAAACTCCTCCCCCAATAAAAGTTGAAATCACCACTCTATCCCATTTGATAAATAAAACATATAAAATTAAACATATTATATACAGTAGCGTGCGTAATTTTCCGATCTATTAAAATATAGCAATCGTCATCCCTTATGGCGAACGGCGTAAACGGAAGTGGGAAAAAAGTGCCAGGATTACCGATTATTATTATTATTATTTTTTTTTTTACATAATATAAATATATATATATATATATATATATATATATATATATATATATATATATATATATATATATAGTGATCACAGCATCCGATCTTTACAAATATGGTATTAATAAAAACTAGAGATCATGGCGGACAAAATGACACCCAATACAGGTCAGTAGGTGCAAAAAATAAGTTACAAGTGTCACAATAGGCCCATTTTATTAATAATTAAAAAAAAATTGCAAAAAAAAAATAATATATATATATAAAAAAAATGCAAAATATATAAAATGCAAAAAAAAAAATAAAAAACATATAACATTAGCCAATATGTGTAAACCTGCATATGGTTGTGTTCAGACTGACCTATAGAATAATGGTATCATGCCGCTTTTACCGTATAGTGCATTACGGAGACAACAATAACCCCCCAAAAGTTACCATATTGCATTCTTTTTTCCAATTTCACCAATTTATATTTTCATAAATAATATTTTGGGGGTTCTGTCAAACATGGTATGGTAAAATAAAAGATGCCATTACCAAGTACACCTATTCCTGAAAAAAAACAGCCCCCACTTGGCCCTGTAGATTGAAAAATTAAAGTGCTAGAGCTCTTAGAAGGGGAGGAGGATAAAAACAAAACGCAAAACTGAAAATTCACACGGTCCACTGGGTCATTTTGTGCTTGGTCCTCAAAGGGTTAAGCCAAAGCCAGAAATTGACTTGAAAAGGGTATTCTCTGTCGTTCCATTAGATTTCCTTAATTATTGAACCTGGCTTTGGCTTCAAAAACTACATAAAAGAATCTTAATGTGAATACACACCCTCCATACAGTAGAGGGAAGAAGTCCTCTTTCATATGGGGGAAAAAGTGTCTATACGTGCCTGTGTACATGTATATGTGCGTGTATAATTTTATGTATAAAAATAATGATTTTGCAGGGCAGCAAAGAAGGAAGCGGAAGAGAGCCAACGAAGCTACAAACAGAAGCAGAAGAAGAAGAGAAGAAGAATAAAAATTCAAGAGGACTCCAGTGATTCTAAGGTACATGCCACAAGTATTAGAATGCTGATTTCAGCTCTGCAAAACTTTATGGACCTGCTGATGGTCCAGTCTCTCCACCTGTGGTGCCTGACACCAAACAATATATGGAGTGGAGGAAGTGGAATGGACAGCCCCACTATCAAACTTGCCATCCATTTCTAAAAAACAGGCCAAAACATTTTATCAAAACATCCCTAGCAACTACCTTTGCTGGAGATCACATCCCTGGTTTTTCCATGTCTCAGATGGTGAGGCATAAACTTCCCTAAGTGCTCCGCTGATCAAGCCCACCGGCTTTCAGCGCTGCTCTGCTCCCTGCTGCTCCACCACCCTTGGTGCCAGGAAAAAGATGGATCATTGAGCGTGCTGTGTGACCTGTGTAAGGTCATTCAACAGGGAGCTGCTATTGTCCCCTCTTTCTACTGGTGTCACATGTTGCTGCTCAGTTCACTTTACAACAGCCCCTCCTATTACTACAGACAGACTGGGAAGTCTTAGTTTAAAGGGGTACTCCCCCCAGGAGCTAAAAAAGTAAAATGCTCCCAAACCTAGCTGGCCTTACTCACCAAGTCCCCCTGAGTATTTTGAGCAGTCTCCCATCTTTCTAGCTGCTGCCGTTCCTGAGTTACAAGTTTTTCTAAAAGCCAATCTATATCCAAGATGGGAAACTACATTTCCCATCATGCAATGTTTATGCCTGATGGTGAAGTAGCAGAGCTGAGACAATGAAGGAGATGATGACAGTGTAGCAGAGCTGAGATGGCGGTGTCGGTGTAGCAAAGCTGAGTTGGAAGAGACGTTGTAGCAGAGCTGAGTTGGGGATGACAGTGTAGCAGAGCTGAGTTGGGGATGACAGTGTAGCAGAGCTGAGTTGGGGATGACGGTGTAGCAGAGCTGAGTTGGGGATGACAGTGTAGCAGAGCTGAGTTGGGGGGTGACGGCGTAGCAGAGCTGAGTTGGGGGGTGACGGCGTAGCAGAGCTGAGTTGGGGGGTGACGGCGTAGCAGAGCTGAGTTGGGGGGTGACGGCGTGGCAGAGCTATGGGGGAGGGAGCTTGCGGGGGGCGGAGCTTGCCGCGGGCGCTCACGCGCGGGGGGGGGGTGCTTGTCTCGCGGGGGGGGGGGGGGGGGGGGGGGGTGCGCCGCGGGTGAGTGCAGCGGCTATGCCTCGGGTGAGTAAGGGTTGCCACGGGTGATGGGGGGGGGGGCGGTTGGTTGTGGGCCAGGGGGCTGTGTGCTGGACGGTGGGGAGGCTCTGGACACTGGGTGAGCTCTGGGCTGGGGGTGACCGGGTGGCTGCTGTTAGAGAGGGAGACAGTCACAGCTGCGCTGATCACTGTCTCCCTCTGTAACAGTAGCCACCCCATCAGTGTTCTCAGTCACTTCAGTGTGCTGGGACTGAGGACACCTGATGCCGTCTCGGAGGGTCGGGGCCAGGAGCAGGGAGCGTGTCGGTGTGGACTGAGGTCTGATGATTCTATGCAATCCGTGGAGGTGAATGCAGCTAGATAACAGCAAAACTGGGCAGAATCCTTAATAACTTTATATTGGAAAGATGGAAAGCTACGGGTGGGCCACGTATTAGTGCAAAAATAATTTTGGGGGGAATACCCCTTTAAGTCCCAGTGGTGAGAATGAAAACGGTCACCAAAAATTCTTAATAAATATATTTAACATAAAACATTATTTAAAACAATAAGTGATGACACATTCCATTTAAGCCTGTCAGAAATCACTACCCCTAAATCCTTCTCTTCGGACATCTTTGACAATACAGTACTGCCGATATGATACTCAGATTAAGGATGCCTCCCCCCAAGTGCATTATTTTACATTTGGAAACATTGAACTGCAGTTTCCATTGTTTGGACCACGTATCTAGCAAAGCTAAATCATTTTCCATATTTTGAACACCTCCAGGAATATCAACTCTCTTGCACACTTTAAAGTCATCCGCAAACAGACAAACCTTTCCTACCAAACCTCCTTCTATGGCACTTAGAAACATTTTAAAACAGGACCCAGAACAGACCCTTGTGGCACACCACTTGTAACCAGTCTCTGCTCAGAAGATACACCATTAACAACAACCCTCTGATATCTATCCTCCAGCCAACACCAAATCCACTGAGCTATCCAGGGATTTGGTTGAGTTTTTACCAACTTCTCTATCAGCTCTTTGTGGGAAACTGTATCAAAGGCTTTGCTAAAATCCAGATAGGCCAATATCCACGGCACCACCTTCATCCAGCACTTTTGTGACAATCAAAGAAATGAATTACATAATCTACCCTCAGTAAAGCCATGTTGATTTGGACCCATGTAATTATTGATGCTTAGGTGACTGGCTGGTAGTCACTGGGCTTTTCTCTAATCCCCTTCTTGTGGATAGGTATAGCATTGGCCGTTGTCCAATCATCAGAAACCTCTCCTGTTAAGAGGGATTGGTTATACGGATCCTCTTTTAGGGTAGCTTCACATGTACCATGTGCAATGGATTTTCTGCTGCAGATCCGCAGCAGATTTGATTAAATGAATAAACACAGCATCAAACCCGCACTGTAAAATCTGCTGCGGATCTGCGGATTTGATGGTGCAGATTTGATGCTGTGTTCATCTATTTAGTCAAATCTGCTGCGAATCCGCAGCAGAAAATCCACTGCGATGCGGTACGTGTGGAGCTACACTTAACAAGTAGTGAAAACAAGTACTTTACAAGTACAAGTTAAGCTTCTGCCATTTAAACTCCTGCTGTTTTCAAACTATACACTCTTGCCTTGCTGCACTTAAGGCCCTGTTACACCGAGCGATTGTCTGTATTTGGCAGACTATTGGCCGTTACAACCAATGATCGCTTGGTGTAATAGGTAATGTTAAAAGGCAACTATCAGACGCCATGTTGAAAGAGAACAATTCCCCGCTAGCGACTTTCTGTTGGCTGTCGCTCCATGTAATGTAATCTAACGCCCCTCCTAAATTAATCTCAATCAAAATACACACAATAAACAGTAATACGTTCACATTAAACAGTAATAGATTCTCATTCAAAATAAGCAATGTTAAATTAATTTCAGTTGAAATAAAAAATAAATAGTTCTTTTTTTGTTTTTAGTAGTCTATGGCACAAGAGAAATTCAAAGTTTTTTTTCTTTTTCTTTCCATTTCTGCGTTCAGTGGCGAATAGTCAGGGAGGAGCTGGTGGCTCTATAACTAGTAGCTCCTCCCTCCACGCAAGAGGGACCTCTAGCAAGCAGTAAGATTAATAATATAAAACTAGGAGTAATAGTCACCAGGGAATTTAAGAACTATATACAATGTGGACTCTTTGATTGGGTGTAATTTTGCGTATGTGTACATATATATATATATATTTTCTCCTTCCTATTTGATCTTTTCTTACTTATTTCTTAATATAAGAGTCTTGTTTTTATGGGAAGGGAGGAGAGTGAGAATTGATGGAGAGAAAGGGGGGGGGGGGTGGCTGCACATATAATTCTCTGGGTTAGTTGTGGGAATGTGAGCGGGGTCGATCCTGGGGGCTGTGTAGAACACCAGCCTGGAAATTTTGATGTATGTAAAATATTAATCTAGAAATTTTTTTACCTATTGCTGAACTTTTTTTTTTTTTTTTTAAGATTTTAATAAATTTTTCTATTGTGAAATGGAATTTAGAAAATAAAGGTGAACGGAAAAAAAACACTATACAGATTTACCTTGCTGCCCTTATGCCGCGATGCTCATACAAGCAGTAAACCCCCTCATACAGCAGTTTGCCTCCTTCCCATGTTTTTCACCCCTTGTATTACATGCAGTTGTACTGCATGTGTGTATTATGCTCTGTTGTATTGCTGCACCACAGTATATTGGTGGTAATGCCACCTTTCCTCCTGCAGAGGTCACTGTTGCCTTTTAGGTTACACATCTAAGACATGTACAGTCTAGAGAGCCTTTTTATTATCCTAAGTTAAAAGAAATCTAACACTCGGTTCATGCCTCCCCATTTGTGGACAATCCTAACAATGTTAAAAATACATATTTGTAATCATTGCCTCTGTTACTAGTTTATGCTACCTTCTGATAGGACAGCAGAAACCCAGTCACAAATTCCTATTTTTGGGAAATTTTATTTGCTAAAAAGTTCTGTACTTTTATTTTGCCAGACCTGTTGTCTTAGTCCTAGACCTGTTTTACTTAAGTCCCAGTGTAAATTGGTTCATTTTTGAGCTCCTGTCCTTTGCAGAGAGTATTCAGGGTGCTTGTCTTTTTTAGAGAAATCACTTCCTGACATCTTTATAATTTACATGTTTTCTATTGTGGTGGAATTATTCATTTATTGCAGAATTTAAATGTACATTTGGGATAAATAACATATATTTGAATAACATTTGAAATTAAATGGTAATCTTTAAGCTTTCCACGTTAAATTGAGTGTCTAATTTTTTTCATTTGGATCAGTCAGTGAATTTGAATTTTTGCTAGGTTACTGAAAATAAAAATATAGGTTGATAAACTGATTCTGACATATTCCTCTTCTAATAACTTTTTAATAAACCGGTGATATGTCGCTCTTATAATTTAGGGAAACTCAGAAGATGGAGATGGAGACGATGACTCTGACTCCAAATCTCCTGGAAAAGGTCGGAAGAAAATACGGAAAATCATAAAAGATGACAAGCTGAGAACAGAAACTCAAAATGCATTGAAAATGGAAGAAGAGAGGAGGAAGAGAATTGCAGAGAGAGAGCGGGAACGGGAGAAACTGAGGGAGGTATGTACTGTGGTAGTAGTAAAAAAAAATTATACATTTTTTTTGTTGTCTGATATCTGTTTGCTCATGATTGTATTATACAGTTTTGTACCTTCCAAATGCTATTTGCCTCAAAGAACACAGACTGTTTGTGAGGCAGGAGGTTTTCACAAACACATACAATTACTAGTATGTAGAGTTTTGAACAATTGGCTTCTTGCACTGGTCAGAATGAAGCTGGATTTCTAACTAATGTTCTTTATTAGGTTATTATTGTGGAGGATGCTTCACCGGTTAAATGTCCAATTACCACAAAACTTGTTTTGGATGAAAATGAGGAAACAAAAGAACCTATGATTCAGGTTCACAAGAACTTGGTCACGAAGCTGAAACCCCATCAAGTTGATGGTAAGACTGACAAATGCTCTTAAATACATTTTTCACTTTAAGGGTAGCTTCACACGTAACAGAATTGGAGCGGATTTCACCCTGTGAGTTTGCAGCGAAATCCACTGTGATTCCCCTCCTGTCAGTTTCAATAGGATTACATACTCGCAGCGGAATTGTCATCCCGCTGTAAGTATGTAAGCTTCAGCCCACTTAACCCCTCGCATACATTACAGATCTGCTGTGGCTTGTTCTGTATCTTCTGATTTCCTGACATTCTCACAAATTGGCTGAGTGGGACGCCCAGAGCGTGAACTGGGTAATGTATGCACCGGGCTGCGGGGGGTTAAGGGGTCTGCTTTTACATACTCGCAGCAGAATGACAATTAAGCTGGGATTTTGTAATCCTATTGAAAGTGACAGGAGGGGGCTTGCAGTGTGAAATCTGCTGCAATTCTGTTACGTGTGAACCCACCCTAACAAAAAATCTGAGCCAGCATTCAGAGTTAAAAAGAACCAGGCCTGTGGACTATTACTAAAGATCACAGGGTCTAAACACAGTGATTATGCTCCCTTTTCTACATGTGTATAGCTGAATAATTTGTGAATATATTATTGATTTTCTATAAAGACTGCTTAATTTTACACTCAGTGAGTGCTGGCTTCTATTTGTTGTACTACACCTCGAAGTGTAAAATGTGATTGCTGTGCACCTGATAATAGCTGGAAGCGTGAACAGACTACCACAAGCACTTACCTTTCTGAGAATATAACAATAAGTGTGTGTTCTCCTATTTTCTTGCAACGAACCAGACACTGACAATAGGGAATGGATTCATAATTGGTAAATTATCCTTTTAGGTGTCCAGTTTATGTGGGACTGTTGCTGTGAATCTGTGAAGAAAACAAAGAAAGAAAGAGGCTCTGGGTGCATTTTGGCTCATTGTATGGGTCTTGGAAAGACGTTACAGGTACATGTTCAACTATTACATAGTTTTTTTTTAATCGTTTTTAATTAATTTTTTTTACATTTTTTTAAAATCTAAACAATGCTAAAAATTCCTCAAGATATAGTAGAATTAGGCTCCTGGCTGCAATGAAGAGTGGGACCCAATGGCTAGAAAAGGAACTTCTCAGGTGCCCCAGGTTGCTTTTGGCCTTCTCTAAATGAAGGGAACAGAGAAATTCAATTCTTGCTGTTGCAGTACAATGTGAGCTGTATCTTACAGCTGCCACCCAATACTGACTTCCAGTGCAATCTGTTGGATATATTATTGTAGTGACACCAGTAATAGGCTGCAGCAGTATTTGTGGGAAGGGGTAACACTAATGCTAAGTTTACACGAGGCGATTACTGGCCCGATCGTACAATTAACGATTTCGAAGTAACGATTTTTTTTTATAACGATCAGCGTTTAGATGGAACGATATATCGTACAGAAAATTCGTTTTGCGATCGGATAAGCCTATCTCACACATAGGTAAAATCAGTGAACGACTGTTTACACGGAACGATCGGCGAATTTTTTGCGAACGGCGATTTATGAACATGTTAAAAGATCAAAATGAACGATTTTTCGATCATTTGCCGCGTTTACACGTACGATTATTGTTCAAATTCGATTGTTATGGCGAAAATTTGCCCGATAATCGCTCCGTGTAAACGTAGCATAACTTGCATCCATCCGTTTTCACTGTGTGGTCAGGAGCTAATTCCACACTTGTCACCTGAGTTTGTAATGGCCTTTGGACTGCCAGAACTCTTCCTATGAGTTTCTAAGTTTATTTTGTTGGCATAGGAAATACTGACATGCACCTTGGCTTCCTAGGCAATTTCACTGTACGACAGTTTATTTGCTGTACTAGAACCGTGCTAATGTGAAATTTGACAGTGAGCATCACGGAGGTAGTTGTTTGATCATAAAGGTATTGTGTGCAAAATACTAGGTTGTGTGTTAGAAATACAGGGCAATGTTTTACTGATCCAAACTCCATTACCCTTACATCCTTTAACCCCTTGCCGCAAAATGACATTCCTGGAACGTCATGTAAAGCAGGTAGTTCCCGCAACATGACGTTCCAGGAACGTCATGGCTTCCCTGCCTCCCCCCGCTGTCCCTATAGAAGATCGGGCAGCAGGAGGATGCTATATCACACAGCATCCCCCTGCTGCCTCTGCCCGGAGGGGAGCCGCGCTCCCCCCGGGCAGTTAACCCCATAAACGCCGCGGTCAATGCGACAGCAGCATCTATGGGGAGATCGGGCGGCGGGGGAGGCTGCAGCACGTTGCCTCCCCCCACCGCCACAACTAGTATGTCCCCCGACCCCCTCCCCTTGTCCCCCGATACCGGAGATCACCGCTATTACCGTTATAGCGGTGATCTCCGGTACCGGGAATTACCGGCGCCGCCGAGAGCTTTCATCTCCCCCACCGTGAATCCACGGTGGGGGGAGATGAAAAATGTCCCCTCAGACCCCAGATCAGCCCCCCGATCAGACCCCAGATCCCCGTACCCGGGCGGCCATCAGATCCAAGATGGCCGCCCCCATCCCTGCGATGTTTGTTCGCAGGGATGGAAATAAAATAATGATCAAAGCCCCATGCTCTCCGCCACCGGAGGTAGCGGAGAGCATGGGGCAGTGATCGGGGACCCCCCCGTGTGGTCCCGGAGCAGGCGATCGGCGGTATATACTATATACCGCCGATCGCCTGTTCCCAGTGCTGCCGGCACTTTATATCCCCTGTCACCATAAATCATTGGTGACAGGGGATAAAAAGTGTTACAGTGTCGCCCCCCAAGTCGCCCCCCACCCCCCCTGTCATCCCCGTCCCCCAGTCACCCCCCCTTCCCCATATACTCACCGGATCCACGGAGCTCCTTCCTCCTCGACGTCCTGGCTGGTTATGAAGTGCGCATGCGCTCCACAACCAGCCAACTCTGAAAATTTAAAGTGACAGAGACCAATTTGGTCTCTGTCACTGAACTATGATTACTGTGATAGAAAATATCACAGTAATCATAGTAATACAGTGAAACAAATGTGTAAAAGTACAAAAAGTGACAAACACACAAAAAAATAAAACACACTTTTTTTTATTATAGTAATAACTGCAGTTTACTCCCAGATTATTCCTAACCCCCCAGATTACCCGTAACCGCCCCAGGTTGCCTGTAACCGCCCCAGGTTGTCCGTAATCACACCAGATTGCACATAACCGCCCCAGATTGCACGCAACCACCGCACGTTGACCGTAACCACCGCACACTGCCTCTAACCACCCCACGTCGCCTCTGACCACCGCACGTCGCCTCTAACCACCGCACGTCGCCTCTAACCACCGCACGTCGCCTCTGACCACCCCACGTCGCCTCTGACCACCGCACGTCGCCTCTAACCACCGCACGTCGCCTCTGACCACCGCACGTCGCCTCTGACCACCGCACGTCGCCTCTGACCACCGCACGTCGCCTCTGACCACCGCACGTCGCCTCTAACCACCGCACGTCGCCTCTAACCACCGCACGTCGCCTCTAACCACCGCACGTCGCCTCTAACCACCGCACGTCGCCTCTAACCACCGCACGTCGCCTCTAACCACCGCACGTCGCCTCTAACCACCGCACGTCGCCTCTAACCACCGCACGTCGCCTCTGACCACCGCACGTCGCCTCTGACCACCGCACGTCGCCTCTGACCACCGCACGTCGCCTCTAACCACCGCACGTCGCCTCTAACCACCGCACGTCGCCTCTAACCACCGCACGTCGCCTCTAACCACCGCACGTCGCCTCTAACCACCGCACGTCGCCTCTGACCACCGCACGTCGCCTCTGACCACCGCACGTCGCCTCTGACCACCGCACGTCGCCTCTAACCACCGCACGTCGCCTCTGACCACCGCACGTCGCCTCTGACCACCGCACGTCGCCTCTGACCACCGCACGTCGGCTCTGACCACCGCACGTCGGCTCTGACCACCCCACGTCGCCTCTGACCACCGCACATCGCTTTTAACCACCGCACGTCGCCTCTAACCACCCCACGTCGCCTCCAACCACCGCACACTGCCTCTAACCACCGCACGTCGCTTTGTGCCCATACAGTGGTTTATGCCCACATATGGGGTACCGTTGTACTCAGGAGAACCTGCGTTACAGATTTTGGGGTACATTTTCTCTCCTGTTCCTCGTGAAATTAAGAAATTTTTAACTAAACAAACATATTATTGGAAAAATTCTAGTTTTTCATTTTTACTGTCTTATTTTGAATACTTTCCTCTAATACCTGTGGGGTCAAACTGCTCACTGCACCCCAAGATGAATTCTTTCTGGGGTGTACTTTCCTAAATGGGGTGACTTTTGCTGGGGTTCTATTCTTCTGACACTACAGGGGCGCTGCAAATGCACCTGGCGCTCAGAAACTTCTTCAGCAAAATCTGCATTGAAAAAGCTTATTGGCGCTCCCTTCCTTCTGAGCCCTGCTGTGTGCCCATACAGTGGTTTACACCCACATATGGGGTACCGTTGTATTCAGGAGAACTTTCTTTACAAATTTTGGGGTACTTTTTTTCTCTTGTTCCTCGTGAAATTGAGAAATTTCAAACTAAACAAACATATTATTGGAAAAATTCGTGTTTTTCATTTTTACTGTCTAATTTTGAATACTTTCCTCTAATGCATGTGGGGTCAAAATGCTCATCCTACCCAAAGATGATTTCTTTGAAGGGTGTACTTTCGAAAATGGGGTGACTTTTGGGGGGATTCTATTCTGCGGACACTACAGGGGCTTTGCCAATGCACCTGGCACTCAGAAACTTCTTCGGAAAAATCTGCACTGAAAATGCTAATTGGCGCTCCTTCCCTTCTGAGCCCGGCTGTGTGCCCATACAGTGGTTTATGCCCACATATGGGGTACCGTTCTACTCAGGGGAACCTGCGTTACAGATTTTGGGGTACGTTTTCTCTCCTGTTCCTCGTGAAATTAAGAAATTTTTAACTAAACAAACATATTATTGGAAAAATTCAAGTTTTTCAATTTTACTGTCTTATTTTGAATACTTTCCTCTAATACCTTTGGGGTCAAAATGGTCACCACACCCCAAGATGAATTCTTTGAGGGGTGTACTTTCCAAAATGGGTGGACTTTTGGAGGGGTTCTCTTCTGCGGACACTACAGGGGCGCTGCAAACGGACCTGGCGCTCAGAAACTTCTTCAGCAAAATCTGAACTGAAAATGCTAATTGGCGCTCCCTTCTTTCTGAGCCCTCCTGTGTGGCGATACAGTAGTTTATGCCCAAATATGGGGTACCGTTGTATTCAGGAGAACCTTCTTTACAAATTTGGGGGTGCTTTTTTTTCTCTTGTTCCTCGTGAAATTGAGAAATTTCAAACTAAACAAACATATTATAGGAAAAATTCAAGTTTTTCATTTTTACTGTCTAATTTTAAATACTTTCCTCTAATACCTGTGAGGTCAAAATGGTCACCACACCCCAAGATGAATTCTTTGAGGGGTGTACTTTCCAAAATGGGGTGACTTTTGGGGGGTTTCTCTTCTGCGGACACTACAGGGGCGCTGCAAATGCACCTGGCGCTCAGAAACTTCTTCAGCAAAATCTGCATTGAAAAAGCTAATTGGCGCTCCTTTTCTTCTGAGCCCTGCTGTGTGCCCATACAGTGGTTTACGCCCACATATGGGGTACCGTTGTATTCAGGAGAACTTTCTTTACAAATTTTGGGGTGCGGATTCTCTCTTGTTCCTCGTGAAATTGAGAAATTTCAAACTAAACAAACATATTATTGGAAAAATTCGTGTTTTTCATTTTTACTGTCTAATTTTGAATACTTTCCTCTAATGCATGTGGGGTCAAAATGCTCATCCTACCCAAAGATGATTTCTTTGAAGGGTGTACTTTCGAAAATGGGGTGACTTTTGGGGGGATTCTATTCTGCGGACACTACAGGGGCTCTGCAAATGCACCTGGCGCTCAGAAACTTCTTCAGCAAAATCTGCATTAAAAAAGCTAATTGGCGCTCCTTTACTTCTGAGCCCTGCTGTGTGCCCATACAGTGGTTTACGCCCACATCTGGGGTACCGTTGTATTCAGGAGAACCTGCGTTACAAATTTTGGCATGCTTTTTTTCTCATGTTCCTTTTGAAAATGAGAAACTTTAATCTAAACGTATATATTATTTGAAAATTTAAATTTTCGATTTTTTTACGGCCTAATTGTGAATACTTTCCTCCAGCCCCTGTAGGGTTAAAATGCTCATTATACCCCTAGATTAATTCTTTAAGGTGTCTAGTTTACAAAATGGGGTCACTTATGGGGGTTTCCAGTATACAAGCCTTCTAAATCCATTTAAAAAAAGAACTGGTCCCTAAAAAAAATCAGTTTTGGAAATTTTCACAAAATGTGATAATTTGCTCATAAATTTCTAAGCCCCGTAACACCCTAAAAAAGTAAAATATGTTTCCCAAATTATGCAAGAATAAAGAGGACATATTGGTAATGTGATTTAGTAACTAATTTATGTGCTATGACTTCCTTTTTTAGAAGCAGAGAATTTCAGAAGTTCATAAAATGCAAAATTTTCAAATTTTTCTTGATATTTTGATGTTTTTCACAAAAAATACACAAAGTAGTGACCAAATTTTGCTACTAATATAAAGTGTCATATGTGACGAAAAAACAATCTCAGAATCGCTAGCATACGTTAAAGCATCACTGAGCTATAAGAGCATAAAGTGAGACAGGTCAGATTTTGAAAAATGAGCCTGGTCATTAAGGCCAAAACAGGCTTTAGAGGCAAGGGGTTAAAGGGGTACGCCAACTAGACGTAGCAAATAAATAAGCCTGCTGCGCTAGCATATTGCATTGCTTACCTTTCTGACCCAGTTCTGAAACTACCAAAAATCTATTTGTTTTGGGGGTCTTAGTTCTGTATTTTGTGGCTGTATCTTCTTGTTGAGCAGTTGTTCTCAGTACAAGTTCCAGAATGCAATGCTTATCACAGTCCCCCACCCTGCCTATTCCTAACCATAGCACACACACAACACAGTTTTCTCTAACAGTAACGCCAACATTGGAATAAAGTGAAGAACTTTTTCAATTTAATTTTGACTGTTTTTCTTTCTTCTCATCTCCATGCACATATTATGATCGAGCATCTTTTGTCTTTGAAGTTGATCCCCACAATAAGGACCTCATCCAATGATATCTTAAACTGGATATTCTATTTGTGCCTCATTTTTTAGTGCGAGTGGGATTAGCAGTGCCAACTGTGGTACTGCATCAATTCATTGCAGTACTGCATCATTTTTGTGAAGACACTGCAGTACTGCAGCAAAATGTGTGAACATAGCCCTGATTTCACTGCAGAATCAGTGAAGTTACAGCACCTGCTTCTTTCACTCCTTGTCTGCTCAGGTGTAGGCTGGAGAAGCTGGTCACAGTTGGTGAATCTCTCAGGCGGGTGGGAGTTCCAGCCAAGGCTCCTGTGTCATCAGAGATTCGTTGTCATAGGATTAAGGAGCTAGGGGGTCCTTGTTGTTTTTTTTTCATCTTGAGGTGATAGTTTAATTTAAATAAAATTTTCTCATACTGAAGTACCCCTTTAAGTGTTCCTTTTTTAATAAAAATATAAATCTGCATTTGAAGTCCCATTGTCTCAAATTTGCTTGCTCATATGGAGTCTAAGGGTGGTATTACACGGAACGATAATCGGCCGAATTGGCCCGATTCGGCCGATTATCGCTCCGTGTAATAAATGCAACGATCAGCCGATGACAACGATCATCGGCTGATCGTTGATATAGGTTAGAACCTATTTTCGTCGGGCGCCGACCGCGCACCGCTGCGTGTAATAGCGGTGCGTGGCCGGCGACTAACGATATACATTACCCATCCACGTTCCAGGGCTGCTCCTGCCGTCCGCTTCTCCCTGCGTCCCGCGCGCGCTCTAGCGTCACAGAGGCCTGTCAGCTGATAGGCCGCTCAGCCAATCACAGGCCGCGGCGGTCCCGGCCTGTGATTGGCTGAGCGGCCTACCAGCTGACAGGCTGCTGTGACGCTAGAGAGCGCGCGGGACCCCCGGGAGAAGCGGACGCAGGAGCAGCCCTGGAACGTGGATGGGTAATGTATGCCAGTTTAGCAAGGGCTGCAAGGACATCGGTAAAGATGTCCTTGCAGCTCTTGTCAAACGATTATCGGGCCGTGTAATAGGTCCAGTAAACGAGCAACGATCTAGCAGATCGCTGCTCGTTTACAGGTATTATCGGGCCCTGCTCGGCCCGTGTAATACCACCCTAACACGTTGAATCCCTATCCTGGCTAAACTCTGTCTGCTCTCAGGTTTGTCCAGTCTGTGTATTTATTTTAGTAAAGGAGCCAGTGTTTTGATCTTAAGTCTTTATGGTAATTGGTTCTTCCCCAAGGGTGTATTTAGAGACAATGCTAGTCATAACAATAAGATTAGCCTCAGAAAAATACGTCCCTTTTAGTTCTAGATGTGCTTGCCATTGTGAAGTGCTATGTCAAGCCAAAAGTGTGTGAAAAGGAGTTAAGTCTATTTTGGAATTTCATTTGTCCTTAGCCCCTCTCTAAGTAATATTAGTGGAATTTAAGGGTCCTTGACATGGACTTACCAGCTATTTAAGGCTTCCACTATTTTAGCTGACTTTGTATCATTAGAAAATGTCACTGACCGACCCTTAAAGGCAGAATAAAAGTGCTGTTTTTACTGAAACAAAAACAACTTATATCACAGTACCATTTTTCTTCCCCATGTATCTATTCTATTCATGTATTCATCCAATAATCCTTTGAAGAAAGGATTATCTGAGAAGGATTGTGTGTTAAGCCCTCTTACTTTACAAGTTAGTGCTTTCTTCCCCCAGTTTAGTAGGTACATTGAAACCATTTGGTAGGACTCATTGAGGGCCATACTACCATATTGCCCCTACTTAAATGGGCACTGTCCAAAAAAACATTGCTGCTGCTTCCTTTGTCAGGCCCAGATTTGGTGAATATTAAAGTGAAGCCTTCCATTAGCCACTTGTCCCTTTTTAAATAAATTTATTTTTATCAAGTTGTCTCTGATCAAACTGCACAAATGCAAGTTCAGCCTCTGGACTGTGTACTAAGTTCTGCTCTGTTTTTACTATCTAAATAAGGGGTCTAATTCAACTGGATGATGTAATTCCTGGAAGCTATACACCATTTTTCCAGTTATATCTACGACACAGAGAAACAACTCCAACTACAAATGAGGTTTTACCATGCAGTTTTAGTTAAGCTGGCTCTATATTCCATTTGCCCTGGTATGGCCAACATTCCAGAACTTTACTATATCACTACATATAAACTATACGGCATCATTTCTGGGTATCCGCTATGATCTAAATGATTTTCTTTGTGGAAACTCCTAATCATCGGATCATTGCTGCACATGTATTTCCTCATACAAAAATGAAATGCTATGATAGAAGTGTTAAGTCAGAAATAACTGGAAACATGTAAGCAGGTCCAATGTCGCAACAGATGGAATACATTTTCTTTTGTTTTAAAACAATACTTTAAAGTGTCACTGTCGTGAAAATTTTTTTTGCAGAAATCAATAGTCCAGGCGATTTTAAGAAACTTTGTAATTGGGTTTATTATCAGAAAAATGCATTTTTATCATGAAAAAGCTGTTTGAAGCTCTCCCCCCTGTCTTCATTGTTCTCCTATGGAGAGAGCTAAACAAAAGACCAAAACAGGACAACAAAGAGTTAATCTATAAATATCTCACCCTTATCTTCTTGGACAGTCACCAGTGACCTGTCTGAGCTCGGATTACAGCTGTCACCCAGCTCCGTGCCTGTAATCCTCTGTTATCTGCTTTCTGCTGCCGGCTAACTCCCTCCTTCCTCCTCCCCCCTCCCCTCTCCCTAGAGCAGACAGGGTTCGACTCCTGCAACAAGTCACAATTTTCAGATTTTTCAGAGTGGATGAAAAAGAGGAAGGAGGGGGGGACCTGGGAAAAGGCTTTTTACATGCAGATAATGGCAGATTTGGCTAATAAACCCAATTACAAAGTTTCTTAAAATCGCCTGGACTATTGATTTCTGCAAAAAAAAAAATACGACAGTGACTCTTTAAGTAACATACATAGAAAGATAACAGCAAGGAAGAATATTCATTGTCGATAATCAACTTATGTGAAAGCACCATCGATAAGTTGAACAAGAAATCTCGTTTGTTAGCTAATCAGTAATTAGCTGGTTGAGCATTGAATAAGCTCTACCAACAAGAGCTAGTCTTGCTGATCGGCATTTGTTGGACCGCGTAAAAGGGTCTTAAGTATATAATCTAATTTTTTTTTTTTTTTTTTGTGGTTGATGCCTTTTGAAATTGCATAAAGCCAGGGTGTTCTAGTTTGTTCTAATGCAGTAACATCTACACTTGGGTGATTTTCATGTTGTTTCTTGGTTTTCAGTGGTAGTTTTTGGGAAAGTGTGGTGCACTTTTCAGATATTACAGATTGCTTACCTGCTGAAATTGTCGCACCCTCATGTCGGTTTGTAGTTTAGGTCTTGTTTTCTAATAAATGCTGTGTCACAATATACTATTGTGTTTTTTCCCCCCCTTTAGGTGGTATCCTTTCTGCACGCTGTTCTTCTGAATGAGAAGCTGGACTTCACCACGGCTCTGGTGGTTTGTCCTTTAAATACAGTTTTGAATTGGCTCAATGAGTTCGAAAAATGGCAGGACGGCCTCAATGATGATGAAGCTTTAGAGGTTTGTATATTACATAACAGTAATTTGGGTCTCCTGCTTATTTAAATGGGTTGTCTAATTTTTTTATTTTTTTTTAAAGGACACAGTGTTGCTTAAAAACAAAAACATTTTTTTTTTGCAGAAATCAATAGAACAAGCGATTCTAAGAAACTTTGTAATAGTTATTAGGCAAAAAAAACCTCTTCCTGTGCTCAAAAGGCTTCCCCTCCCCCCCTTCACTTCTTATCTGTGCATTATCAGGCAAATCCGACTTCAGAGTGAAGATGGGTTCTGTTGTGTCCATGATAACCTATGGAGAGGGAGGGGTCGAGGCAGAGGATTGAGCAGGAAGAACAAACACACATACCAGCTGTTTACTCACTGTCTGGGCACATAAACCGCTGGATTCACGGGTCAAAAAGGTCAGTTCTTAACTAGCAGCTTGGGGGGGATAAGCTTGCAGGATATGAACTTTGTTTTCAGTCCTCCTTGCACAGCTCCCTCCTCTCGACCCCTCCCGTCTCCATAGAATAGAATGGACAGAGAAATCCTGCTTCATCTGATGTTTCTTGGGGGAGGGCGGGGGCAGCTACACGGCAAGTGTGAAGCTACCCTTAGGGTGCCTTCACACCTACCGTATCACACTTACAAATTCGCAGCGGATCCGCAGCGGATTTGACAGTGCGTATTTAATGCTGTGTTCATTCATTTAGTTAAATCTGCTGCGGATCTGCTGCGGATCCGCAGCGGATTTGACAGTGCATATTTAATGCTGTGTTCATTCATTTAGTTAAATCTGCTGCGGATCCGCAGCGGATTTTCTACTGCGATACGGTAGGTGTGAAGGCACCCTTACAGAGTTTCTTAAAATCGCTTGAACTATTGATATGACCCTGAAATGACAGTTACGCTTACTAGGAACTGTAGGCAACAGGGAGGGATTTAACAGACATTTTTTTTTTTTTAAATAAAACCTTCATGATTTTGTTAGATTCTTTAAAGGGGTAGTCTGGCCAAAGTTCACTTTCTTTGTAGCTCTGACCACTGGAAGTGTTGTACTTTTGTAAAAATGCTTGTCATGGCTCAGTATGGCTCTGTTCTGTCAGCTGAACCATAAACTTATCGCAAGCGTATGGCACAAAGTGCTGTTTCAGCAGAGGAGGGCCAGGTGGAAGAGATGCCCACTGCAAGCTAACGTCACGGCACAAAATGGCGGTGCTGGAATGCTGCCGAACTGTGACTTAAGCATTTTTACAAGAAATGCAATGCTTCCGGCAGTCAGAGCTGCTCAGAAAGTGAACTAGGGCAGGAATACCCCTTTAAAGTGGGTTCTTCTGACTATTAAAATCTGCATTGTAGTTTAAATATCTGTTTGGATTAGCTCCATGTGGATTAGATTTGTTCAGATGTTTTCCAATTAGCCAAATTAGCCAAATCCACTGTATTTTCCAAAAGGTTGTCATCTGCACATGTACATAAAAATCCACTGCTATAGCTACAGTATGTTGGTTATAATTTAGAGATGTCTTTAGGGCCCCGTTCCCACTGAGCAAAGGTAGCGGAATTCCACGACGGAATTGTCCGCCGCGGAATGCCGTTAGCCTCCCGCCCATAATGTTCATTCTTCAGCGCGGACAGGGCAGGAGCGCGCGCCTCCCATAGACTCCCATTATGAGCGGGAGGCTAACAGCATTCCGCGGCGGACAATTCCGTCGCGGAATTCCGCTACCTTTGCTCAGTGGGAACGGGGCCTTAGGAGTAATTTGTTTGTTGGAAGTGGGGAACTCTGACATCAATTAAACACCAATTTAAGAATAGGGGAATGGAAGTTATGCCAGCAAAACACTTGTTTGAGGGATTGTGCTTCCGCTGCTTTTCATACTGAAATGAATTTCATTGTAAGCTTAGATACTATTTCCACTAGCTTTACTTTATAAGCTAACCTTTTAGCCAAGGTTTTATGTTCTTTTACTAGTTTATTCGAGCCTCATTGCCGGTGTTCAGGTAACACATTAGATGTGTATGTATGTTTTCTGTCAGGTCTGTGAACTTGCCACTGTGAAGCGTCCCCAAGAGCGGGGATTCATGTTACAACGTTGGCATGATAATGGAGGAGTGCTGATTATTGGCTATGAAATGTATCGAAACCTCACCCAAGGAAGGAATGTGAAGAGCAAAAAGCTGAAGGAGTTGTATCAGAAGACCCTGGTTGATCCAGGTAATGTTTTCTTTGTTTGACTGCTTTGTTTCTCATGATTTCCTTTTTTATGCATTTATATTTACCTTTTTTAGCCTATATATTCCACATTTTCACAGTATGACAACTTTTTTTTATAGAGAAGAGAGAGATTACAAAGTTCTCTGTAATTCTGAAGTTGTAACTTATTTGTAGCCAAATAGTTCAGCCTATCAATATAGGACCCCCTACATTTTAGACAGTCAGCTGGTGTAGACGAAGTTGGCAGGTTTGAACAACTTTTCACTTAAGTTTATAGGAGCCCTTCCCCTAGTCTTTCGACAAATAATGTAGAAGGCAAAGAAGGATTGAGGTGTATGGTCATGTTACTCCTCACAGCAGAGACCAATATATTTCAGCAATGAGCCACAAAGTTGTTCTCTTGTAGAGGAACTTCCTCATAGGTTTATGTTTCAGTGTCTTCACCATCTTTATAGTGTGAGGCTCATTAACAAAAAAAAACAAAACAAGCCAGCATTATTGACTTAATTAGTTCTATACTACCTAATAGCTATTATTCCTTTTGGCCTGAGCATATACTGTCATATATAAAGCCTGTGTAGTGTGGAGCAAGTACAATAATTAGCTGGGAGTGCTTTCCTTATTATGGGCGCACGCAAGCATTTGGAGGGGCATGCAAAAAAGCTACAGCAGCTTGCTGTGTGCCAGTTGTACTTGTCTCTGGTCATCCTGTATTAAAAAGTTTGGCTGCTCCTGTGTAACTCAGTCAGGGAGTATTGACAAGCACTAGGCTTTGCATTTCAATGTTCCTAGATAAATGCTGGTCTAGCATCTGATAGAATTTCATTTGAAACTTTTATAGCTATTTTTTCCATGTGTAATAAAATATTTTGCAATGGACACTATGGGAGAGTTTTATCAAAGGGTGTAAAATTTAGACTGCCCACAGCAACCAATCACAGTTTGCACCAGTCTAAATTTTACACTCTTTGATAATTCTCCCCCATTGAGTTGGAGTCTCCTCAGAGGGGTTATCTAGGCTTAGAAGCATGTGGCCGCTTTATTTTTTTCTCCAGAAACAGCACCTCCCCCGTCCTTAGTTTGTGTGTGGTTTTGCAGCTCTGTTCCATACCACATACAACCTGGAGATAGGATGGGATCTATAAAATCTATTTTCCAGATAGACTTTCCGGTCCTGTAAAGAGACCCTTACTCAAAATGATCTGCGTTTTTTCTAATATCGGATAAGCCATTTTAGACTCTGTTCACTCTACGTCTGTTTTTTTTTTAATCTGTTTTTCAAAGATGCATTTGTGTGCATCAGTTTCAATTTGTTTTTCCATTGACTTCCATTATCAAAAAAGGGATCAAAACGCATCCGTTTTGTTTTTTTTTTTGTTTTTTTTTAAGGGGCTTACAGTGCTCTTTTAAGTGCTGCTTTTCCTGGTGTTGCATCTCATCCTATCAACTTTTATGTTGCAATACCAGGTATGGCCGCTACCACAGCCAGTCAGACGCTGATCAGGTCCCAGTGGATCACCACCTCCTAGTTCTGTCTCAACACATGGAAAAATCCTGTTCAGCCGGTGGATTGGCAATAAGGATTGGCAACAGCACTCACAAAACTTGTAGATGCTTCTAAATGTTAGAAGTTTTTTTTACTCGAGTAAGGTGTCATTATTAAAATTATGCAGATTGACAGGTGATTCCCTATATACAGCATGGAAAGATAACTCCCAATCAGCAGCTGGTGGGTGGTGTTTTCTCCTCATGAATAATGAGGACTACTGGGCTCATGCACATAATGGGGAGGACTACTTATTGTCCATGTTATTCAGGAGGATATCCCCGAATCACCTGCACATAACAATATAAGTGATACATCACAGATGTTTTTAATCCTAAGCCAGGAATTTAGTCTTTTACAAATATGTTACAAATTAAAGACTAATGATATGGACTGAAGTTCTGTGAGTGCTCATTCTAGTCCCTATCTTTTTGTGGGTGCAAGATGGACCAAGCCCTCCAGGTGACAAGTGCCAGCGAGGCACAGTTTTCATTTCCTAAAGGCCATCAATATAAAAATCTTGTAAAACTTCTTTAAGGATCTGTTTACAGTTACTTTATACAGAGCAGAATTTATGTTGTGCTCATCTATTTATTTTGCTTTAGGGTACAAACCCACACACCGTATACGCAGCTTATTTACTGCTGCGATACGCAACAAACACGCAGCAAATACGCAGCAGATTATATCTAAATAACTGAACACAGCATCAAATCTGCACCACCAAATCTGCTTCAAATCTGCTGCGTTTTTGCTGCGTATCTGCTGTGTATACGGTGTGTGGGTTTGTACCCTTAAAGCGTAACTGTCACGTTTTTTTTTAATTGCAGAAATCAGTAGTATAAGAAATTTTAAGAAACTCTGCAATAGGTTTCATCAGCAAAAAAAGCCTCCTTCTGTACTCAAGAAGCAATCTCCCAGCCTCCCCCCCTGACTTCTTATCTGTGCATTATCAGGCAAACACGTCTTCATTACAGAGAAGCGAGTGAAGACGGGCTCTGCTCTCTCCATTGTAAGCCTATGAAGGGGGGAGGGGCTGAGGGAGATGAGGGAGCAGGAAGAGGTGACATGAAGGTCAGCTGTTTGTAGACTCTCTGGGCACCTAAAACGCTAAATTCAGGGGTCAGAAAGGTCAGTGCTTATCTATGAACTTACTGAGAGAAGATTGCAGGGTGTTGTGCTTTGCAGAAATCCTCCGTGCTCAGTCACTCCTAACAGCCCCTCCACTCTCCATAGACACATAATGGAGACAGAAATCCTGCTTCATTTGATGTGAGGGGGGAGGCTGGGAGATTGCTTTTTCACTACAGAAGGAAACTCTTTTAGTACATAAAACCTCTTACAGAGTTTCTTAAAATCGCTTGTACTGTTGATATTTAATGTTTTCAGAAAAATGACCCTGAAATGACAGTTACGCTTTAAGGTATGCAAACACCTACTGTATACCCTGCAGATTTTATGCTGTGCTTATAAATAGTGGCAACACATACAGTATGTTTGAACATACCCTAAATAAATTGTCACGTCCCCACCACCTGGTCCTTTCCTTCCACACTAGAAATGGCTGAGGTATGTCACCAGTGCAGCCAGTGATTGACAGAATTTTTGTGTGCCCTGTGTTCCGACATTGCACAGTACCATAAGGCATACATAAGGCACTGTTATTGTCCAGTAGTTTCTGGCTGCACTAGACAGGGCTGAGTTGCAGCTGTGCTGTTGTTTGGATCTTGTTATGGTGGTGAGTCAGAGCTGGCAGTGAACCTGACTGCCAGTAAAATGCAGTGATGGTGTGTTGCTCTGGCTCACTGCTGTGACTTTAAATAGGAAAATGATCACTGCTGGGAACTGTTTTAATAATAATAATTTAAAAAAAAGTGTCTGAATTGTGTTCTTAAGACATGTAGGATTATGTTTTATCTTTGAAAACCCCTAGTCATACATATTTTAAGGGGAATTACGGATGATCCAGTGGTGTTCATGGGGAAAACCAATATTAAATGAAAACAGGAGACCCAGCAGACCCATTTGTCTGGTTATGTTGGTTTGTGATTACCACTATTATAATATATATCTACATATAATAAATGTTTTTTTTATTGTTCAACAGCAAGTGTTAATTCTTCATGTTAAAATAAGACATCCCCTGAAAATAAGACATAGTGCATCTTTGGGAGCAAAAATAATATAAGACACTGTCTTATTTTCAGGGAAATATGGTACATAGGAAAATGATTTCATTCTCCTGTGCAGTGTGTCGGAGGCTTAGGCCTAGTTAGTGCAGGAGAGAAGCACCAGGGGGAAACGCATCTCTGAACTGATCCCATTCTTTTCAATGGGACAGTTCGGATGATCCGTTCTACAACTGATGCCGCCGGGCTGACCGTACAGGAGAACGCAGCATGCAGCGTTCTGACGTACGGCCCGCTAGGCTATCCGGCACCGCATCCACTAAAGTCTATGGAGCGCAGGAGGCATGCAGTGTGCAGACGCATGCATTATGCATCCTCCGGCGCTCCGTAGAGAGGTCCCTGTCCCTGCCCCCTTTGTGACCCTGGCTGCGCAACAGAGTGCCCCCTTGCAGGGGGCAGCTTCCCAGCTCCTCTGTACAGGTGCAGCACTATAGGACAGGGGTGGTGAACCTTGCATCTCTAGCTGTTGCAAAACTACAACTCTCATCATGCCTGGGATATTCAGGCATGATGGGAGTTGTAGTATTGCATCAGCATGAGAGCTAAGGTTCCCTACCCCTGTAGTAGGAGATGTCCACATGTATGGCTGCCCAAGGTAGAGGGCTCTGGTGTCCTGCTGCCCCCCTATATACACTCACCGGCCACTTTATTAGGTACACCTGTCCAACTGCACGTTACCCCTTAATTTCTAATCAGCCAATCACATGGCGGCAACTCAGTGCATTTAGGCATGTAGACATGGTCAAGACAATCTCCTGCAGTTCAAACCGAGCATCAGTATGGGGAAGAAAGGTGATTTGAGTGCCTTTGAACGTGGCATGGTTGTTGGTGCCAGAAGGGCTGGTCTAAGTATTTCAGAAACTGCTGATCTACTGGGATTTTCACGCACAACCATCTCTAGGGTTTACAGAGAATGGTCCGAAAAAGAAAAAACATCCTGTGAGCGGCAGTTCTGTGGGCGGAAATGCCTTGTTGATGCCAGAGGTCAGAGGAGAATGGGCAGACTGGTTCGAGCTGATAGAAAGGCAACAGTGACTCAAATAGCCAACCGTTACAACCAAGGTAGGCAGAAGAGCATCTCTGAATGCACAGTACGTCGAACTTTGAGGCAGGTGGGCTACAGCAGCAGAAGATCACACCGGGTGCCACTCCTTTCAGCTAAGAACAGGAAACTGAGGCTACAATTTGCACAAGCTCATCGAAATTGGACAGTAGAAGATTGGAAAAACGTTGCCTGGTCTGATGAGTCTCGATTTCTGCTTGAACATGACAATGAGTTCACTGTACTCCAATGGCCTCCACAGTCACCAGATCTCAATCCAATAGAGCATCTTTGGGATGTGGTGGAACGGGAGATTCGCATCATGGATGTGCAGCCGACAAATCTGCGGCAACTGTGTGATGCCATCATGTCAATATGGACCAAAATCTCTGAGGAATGCTTCCAGCACCTTGTTGTATCTATGCCACGAAGAATGGAGGCAGTTCTGAAGGCAAAAGGGGGTCCAACCCGTTACTAGCATGGTGTACCTAATAAAGTGGCCGGTGAGTGTAGATGGCCCCCTGTAATGCCGTGGGAAAACAACTGATGAAATAAACGTATGGACACTGATACAACTGATAGAAACTGATTTTATTTCTGAATAACGGATAGAAAACCTGATGACAACTGATGCCTTTTTGGCATCAGTTGTGGTCAATATCTACAAAAAAAAAAAAAAAAAGATGCAACTTCCCAAGTTAGTGAAGTGCTAATGGCTGCAATGCTTCCTCACTTCTCACTTTCCCTCTCACCTCTGTCCTTGTTTGGGGCTCTGCTTTAGCCTTGCAGCAGTTCAGGAGCTCGGGAACGCCCATTTGATACTTAAGATTGGAAAATTAAAGCATTTTTCTATGTTATGGAAGCATATACAGATATATGAAAGATACAGTGCATCTCCTAACAGCTATGTAAAAACATACAGATAGGTGAAGCGCTGCGGAATCTGTGTGCGCTATACAAATAATAAAAAAAGACCCTTCTTCACAGGCCACCAGGCTGCAGCAAGTGAACACGGAACTCTTTGATCCGAACTCTTGTGTCTTCATTGTTCGTATGGCTCAATGCATGCATTGTTGTTGGCAGCACTTTGCCCTCTATGGAAAGATCCATAGATCCAGAAGTGTTTGCTTGTTCATTAGGTTATTGCTGGTGTTATTACACTGGAGGATTGCTGGCAGTGGGCGTCCCTAGGATGATCAGCCTGTGTCCACATAGTGTCACTGGTTTAGAATGTGATTTGCAGCTGACAGATACACTTCAGTCCTAAGCATAATGTCCTCTGCAGGAAATAAATGACAGTAAATGTGTTGCCTTTAAGTTGTCAGCAGTTAATAATTTAATTAATCATTTTCTTGTCACATCTTAAGGCCCTATTCCATGGAACGATTACCGTCCGTATTCGGCCACTACGGCCGATAATCGTCCCGTGAAATAGAGTGCAACGATCAGCCGACATCGTTCATGTCGGCTGATCGTTGCAGTCGCTTGTTTTTCAACATGTTGAAAAACAAGCGACTGATATAGCAGCGATCTGCTGCCGTCGCTCCGTTAATTAGGAGCATCAGCAGCAGATGTTGCTATATCCTATGGGCTGCCCCGGACGATCAGCGATCACCCGGGCAACGGGCAACGAGGAGCAAATGAGCGCTCGTTTGCTCCTCAGACGACCCGTATAATAGACCCTTTATTCTGGGAATGCTGCATGACAACCAGCTTGACTTCAGTGACTGCTGCCACAGGGAGCTTTTACCTGACTCTCCTAGACTCTGCCCCATATTACTTCATAATAAGCAACCTTTGCCTTAACTGCTCATGGTGGTGTCATGGGGGTATGTAGCAAAGCACATTGTACAAATCAGAGGCTACCTTCAGATTCTGCAATCTCTGGGCAGTATTGTAATTGTGGTCATTGATGATTAACCCTTTCAGTGTGGATAATCAGCATCCTGCATCTCATGTTAAGAAGTCACTTATTTCAGCATAACTAAAATGCGTGCCGTGGTGCACAGTCCCACTGGAAACAATAGGCATGCGTTTTTCTTGACTTGTGAACATAATCTTAGGGTGAGTTTACACATTAGTCAAATGTCACCATTTTGCAAAAATTGTGACTTGACCATGATTAGAGATGAGTGAACCTCAAGCATGCTAGAGTCCATCCGAACCCGAACTTTCGGCATTTGATTAGCGGTGGTGCTGAATTTGGATAAAGCCCTAAGGCTATGTGGAAAACATGGATATAGTCACTGGCTGTATCCATGTTTTCCAGACAACCTTAGAGCTTTATCCAAGTTCAGCAGCCCCAGCTAATCAAATGCCGATCGGTCGAGTTCAGATCGATTCGAACCCGAACCTGGTTCGCTCATCTCTAACAATGATGTGTCATTAGCAAATTAGAGAGACGTAGAATAAATGGGGATCCCTCTCTAAAAGACCACCGCCTCTTTGAGAAGACAACCTCCTTATCCAGACCAGATTTTATTCTCTAGGACAGGGGTACTCAACAACTTTTAGTGAAGGTCCACTTACCGGGGTCTATTGTCAGGTGAAGGTCCGAGCTGAACATCAGTAGGAAACGTATTTTGTTAATTTTCACAAACGTTCAACTATTTGCATACAGAATTGCTGCTTATTAGCAGGAAAACTGGCATTTTTTTCTCTCTCAACAGCCCTTTGCTATTAGGTACAAAGGGGGTGACTGCCCTGGTAGTATATAACCCCCCCCAGTTGCTCCCCCAGTAGTGTATAGCCCCCCCTGTGCTCTCTCCCCCAGTAGTGTATAGCCCCCTGTTGCTCCCCCAGCAGTATATAGCCCCCCTGTGCTCTCCCCTTGTAGTATATAGCCCCCTGTGAGTGCCCCCCAGTAGTATATAGCCCCCCTGTGCTCTCCCCCTGTAGTATATAGCCCCCTTTGAGCTCCCCCCAGTAGTATATAGGCCCCTGTGAGCTACCCCCAGTAGTATATAGCCCCCTGTGCTCTCCCTCTGTAGTATATAGCCCCCTTTGAGCTCCCCCCAGTAGTATATAGCCCCCCTGGGCGCTTCCCCCAGTAGTATATAGCCCCCCTGTGCTCTCCCCAAGTAGTATATAGCCCCCTGTGAGGTCCCCCCAGTAGTATATAGCCCCCCTGTGCTCTCCCCATGTAGTATATAGCCCCCTGTGAGCTCCCCCAGTAGTATATAGCCCCCGAGTAGTGTATAGCTCCCCCTGTGCTCTCCCCCTGTAGTATATAGCCCTCTGTGAGCTCCCCCAGTAGTATATAGCCCCCCAGTAGTATATAGCCCCCTGTGAGCTCCCCCCAGTAGTATATAGCCCCCCCAGTAGTATATAGCCCCCCTGTGAGCTCCCCCAGTAGTATATAGCCCCCTGTGCTCTCCCCCTGTAGTATATAGCCCCCTGTGAGCTCTCCTCAGTAGTATATAGCCCCCAGTATATAGCCCCCTGTGAGCTCCCCCCAGTAGTATATAGCCCCCCCAGTAGTATATAGCCCCCCTGTGAGCTCCCCCCAGTAGTATATAGCCCCCCAAGTAGTATATAGCCCCCTGTGCTCTCCCCCTGTAGTATATAGCCCCCTGTGAGCTCTCCTCAGTAGTATATAGCCCCCAGTATATAGCCCCTGTGAGCTCCCCCCAGTAGTATATAGCCCCCCCAGTAGTATATAGCCCCCTGTGAGCTCCCCCCAGTAGTATATAGCCCCCAAGTAGTATATAGCCCCCTGTGCTCTCCCCCTGTAGTATATAGCCCCCTTCGAGCTCCCTTCAGTAGTATATAGCCCCCCAGTGCGCTCTCCCCTTATAGATGGCCCCCAGAGAAAAAAAACAAACAACCCACAACTCACCTATCACCTCGCTCCACCGCCGCGCCTGTCTTCTTCTCCTCTCCTGGTCCGGCCCCCGGCTGATACGCGCTCTCTGGGGACGTCCCGGGGATTCCCCAGCAGAGCGCGCATCAGTGACCTCAGTGTACGCCGCCGGCCTGCACTTCCGGGAAGTTCAGGCCGACGGCGTACACCGAGGTCTGTGGTGCGCGCTCTGCAGGGGAATCCCCGGGACATCCCCAGAGAGCGCGTATCAGCCGGGGGCCGGACCGACACGGCCCCAGCCCCACAGGCGTACTGACATCTAAGGACAGTACGCCTATGGGGCGCGAGGCAGTGCGGTGGGGAGCGGGACCTCCTAACAGCCCCGGATCCGGTCCGTCCCGGGAGGTTAGGAGGTCTGACCAGGGGTCCGGACAGCTGGCCTCCGCGGTCCGGGTTCGGACCGCGGTCCGCCAGTTGAGGACCCCTGCTCTAGGATTACACTTTTTTGTTTTTGTTTTTTAATTTTTGTACTGTGCTCTCACATCCAGGTATGATCTAGTTCGGTACACTTTCGGTAACCGCTTTGTCATAGTACATGTTGGCATAAGAAATACACTGCTCAAGCAGAAAAAATAAACTGTTCTGGTGAGTAGTGTGTGTGGGGCTAAGTCCCTGCTCTTGTGTTCAGTCATTTGATGCCTTGTTTAAACTCCAGCCATGGTCACTAAGTAAAGCAGAGAGCTGGTGCACTCATATGTTTTTTATTTATTTTTCTCCAGGAATTCTGTAAATTGTGTAATCTGCCATTTTAAGCAGTCATTTTAGTCTCTCTCTCTCTCCTGTTAAGCAAGTTATCTGTAAGGTGCTTGCTATGGGCTAATACTGATTACAGCTTGTCAGAGCTTTATGGTGCACTTTGTCAAAACCATGTGTGTCTAAAAGTGGTACTCATTACCATGCAAAGCTTTGTACACGTCCTAATTGACTCGAACATCACGTTGCTGGTTTGTGTTAGCAGCGTTTAATTCACCTCTTTTCAGGGTAAGAAAATAACCTGAAGCTTGATTGCACTTGCCTTTGATTTCTAGTGTAATAAGTCATGCATTATTTTTGCTTACTTTGGTCTAACATAAGCCTGAAGGCTCTGGCTTTTATTCTTCCACTATGCTTCAGAAATCCATACTTCCTATTATCAGTGGTCACTCTACATAGTCCAAAGTATCTTTCCTTTTACTACTTTGCACATCATAAAACGGGGAAATGCTTCCCTTCGCCGGAACACTTGCGTTTGGTCCTGTGTGAAAGATATAAAGAGCACAGCTTGATCCTTCTTAATGACTCTGTTCCAGTAGTGAGAGATCTACACATTTAGCAGTGTATTTACATTCAGTATGTGGTTATTGATCTAGGTTTAAAGTCTGTCAGCTGAAAGACAGAAATTCAGGTGTGACTCTATTGAGGGTCACTCACCCATCAATGCCATACTTAAAGGGGTTGTGAAAGCTTAGAGATGGTTCAGTGGTGCTGTTACACTCACTATTTTGGAGCTTACCTTATACATAGAGAGAGAAAAAAGTTCCAAGCTGAGGGGAGGGGAAATCATGCATAAAAAAAAAAAATTATAAATAAATAGTTTTTACTCAGGACATTTGAGTTTGAATCAAACCTCTAGTAGGCAGGTATGACGTTATGTCTGCTTTCTACAGTAGTGTCCCGCTTGGGTGGGGTAAAAAAACTTTTCTGTCTGGGGGAGGGGGAACATAACAAAGAAGTTTCATGTAAACATCCCCGTGTGTGCACAGCGCCGCAACCCGCTCCTGGATCCCACTGACAGTCTGAAGATCTCCACTGCAGCTACGTCACAACTCGGCTGACGGATGCCCTGCTCAACCAGTCAGTGACTTGCAGTCATTGAATGGCTGGCTGAATGGGCTAAATCCCAACCTTCAGTGACATAGCCAGGAGAAAGCAACATCCTGCAGGGTACGGGAGCTTGGTAATGCGGCACAGTTCTTGGCATGAGGTCCGGTAAGCATACTGATATGTTCCCCCTAACTTTCTGCCCAAATAGATTTTTCAACCCCCATCCCCCCACCCAACTAACCTCTCACTGTGTACTCAATTTTTTTTTTCTTGTGTTTCTAAGCAGGGCAGGTTGAGTACACCTACATTCTTACACAACGTACTACCTCATTTAATGAAAGTGTACACCTAGATTATAGAAGACAGTGATGCAGGGCTGTGTAATTAGTTTGTTTTATTATTATTTAATTAGGCTGTACTAAAAAGGGGGCTGTTTCTACCTTTGTGCTTTGCCTTCTGGGCCTCCTGTCTTCAGTATGAGGAGAATGTCATGAAATTTGAAACAGAATTTCAGAACATTTAATGGAATGTGTTAAGACTATAGCAGCAAACATTTGGGTGTAGTCAGGCATTTTCCCAGGTACACAGGGGAAATGTGACATCATTCCGTTGCTACAGAATTTAAATTATCCGAGATTAGAAAACATAGCCGCTTACTTTTAAAACTGGTACCACACCTGTCCTCAGGTTATGTGTGGTATTACAACTTGGCACTGTCCTCTTCAGTGGAACTGAGCTGCAGTATTATACATAAAATGAGGACAAAGGTGGTGCTGTATATTTAGGAAAGAGATGGCAATTGGCTAAATTGTTTCTTGTAAAGAGTAGCAAGGTGGATCTGTAATACATGGAAACCTGTGGCTCATAGACAACTGAAAATTAGAAAAGAAGCTTAGAGAGTAGAAATCTGGTGAAAACACTATGGGCAAGTTATGTAATGGCCAGCAATACTGCTTCTCCTCATGTACAAAAACAACCGCTTATCCTGAAAAGTTAGGGTGGTATTATGGGGGCCCGATAATACCTGTAAACGAGCAGAGATCTGCTAGATCGTCGCTCGTTTACTGGGCCTATTACATGGCCCGATAATCGTTAAACAAGGGCTGCAGGGACATCGTTACCGATGTCCTTGCAGCCCTTGCTTAACTATATACAATACCTATCCACGTTCCAGGGCTGCTGCTGCGGTCTTCTTCTCCCCGGGTCCTGCGCACTCTAACTTCAGAGTGGCCTGTCAGCTGACAGGCCGCTCAGCCAATCACAGGCCGGGACCGCCTGTGATTGACCGGGTGGCCTGTCAGCTGACAGGCCACTCTAAAGCTAGAGCGCACAGGACCCGGGAAGAAGACTGCAGCAGCCGCCCTGGAACATGGATGGGTAATGTATATCCCCAGTCGCCGGCCGCGCACCACTATTACACGTAGCGGTGTGCCGTCGGTGCCTGATGAAAATAGGTCCAAACTAGAGATGAGCGAACCTCGAGCATGCTCGAGTCGATCCAAACCCGAACTTTCAGCATTTGATTAGCGGTGGCTGCTGAACTTGGATAAAGCCCTAAGGCTATGTGGAAGTCATGGATATAGTCATTGGCTGTATCCATGTTTTCCAGACAACCTTAGAGCTTTATCCAAGTTCAGCAGCCACCGCTAATCAAATAGCAAACGTTCGGGTTCGGATCGACTCAAACCCGAACCCCGTTTGCTCATCTCTAGTTCAAACCTATATCAACGATCAGCCGATGATCGTTGTCATCGGCTGATCGTTGTATTTATGACATGGAGCGATAATCAGCCGAATTGGGCCGATTATCGTTCTGTGTAATAGTACCCTTAGGCCTCTTTCACACTTCTGTAAAACCTGTCCCCATTTGTGGCAGAGATCACCATTCACCAATAAAGGGGTCTGTACATTGCAGACGACAATGGATGCACATCTGTAGTGCTGTCCGTAGCTTTGTTTAGTCCTACAGACGAGTGAATGAGACCTTATCTGAAACTTTAGGCTTTATATCACAAGGAAAAAAAATCTGCACTTGCACTGTTTATGCAACTGTGGGTTTGACTTTGAAGTCTCCAGTGTTCTTGACATCAAAATGGACGTGCTGTGGATTTGAATTTTGCAAATTTCCACAAGGATTTTGTGCAGTCTTTTATGGATTGTGCATGTGTTCTCTTAAATGTCCTTCACTTTGCTTCAGCTGTAAATGCTGCATATTTTATGTAAGGAAACAAGTGCATCACGTATTACATGGAGAGACAATCAGTGGTGGATTATTCTTTGGCAGGTTAAACTATGATCAGCCGACAAGCGAACATTTTCTCGCTCGTCTGCTTATTGCTGTTTCCATTTCGCGTGGAGATATCTGCTTTATTCTGTGTAATTGGGACTTTAATCAGCATGTTTCCTAGCATAGTAGGTGCTTAATAGTAAGAATGTATTTTTTTTATCTTTAAAACCATTTTGTAAATGTTTATAGAAACATGCAATAGGCTTATGTAATAAAATGTTTTCCATGTGAAATACGAAGTTTACTTGCTCTCCATTAATTATTATTTTTTTTTTATTTATTTTTTTACCCCAGGCCCAGACTTTGTGGTATGTGATGAAGGCCATATTCTTAAAAACGAAGCCTCTGCTGTTTCTAAGGCTATGAATTCTATCAGGACAAAAAGGAGGATAGTCTTGACTGGAACCCCACTTCAGAATAATTTGGTGGAATGTAAGTAAATTTTTACAGCTAAAATAAAAAGGTCATTAACCCCATGAGGACTACACCATATTAAGCAACAGGATGCAGAGCTGGTCTTTGTGCCTGGAGCCTGTTAAGGGTTAGATTTGACGGCTCTGTGACTTGCTTGCATTGCTGTTGGCAGGATTGCGCTGTCACACTGACAGCCTGACTCCTTTCCTCTGACAGCACTGAGAAAAATCAGTTTTCCTGTCACTGAGAGCTCTGAGCACAGCGCTCTTATTGAGTATTCTGCTTCCACATGCGGGCAGTTGCTGGGGCATCCGTAATGATACAGGGCTTCCCCTATCACAGTCAGAGCTTAGGTTACATAAAAGGTACTCACTGATTTATAAATATTCTGAGAATTGCTTTTTCTTTTCTGATCACGTCTGACTCAGTGCCACAAATTACTGTAGTGGGGGAATTAAAGCTGCTTTAAAAATAATATATCTCTAATTTGTGTTTTTATAAGCCCAGAACTCCTAACTGTGAAATTGTCTCTCTTCAGATCACTGCATGGTTAACTTCATCAAAGAAAACTTGCTTGGCTCCATTAAGGAATTCCGGAACCGCTTTATCAATCCTATCCAGAACGGGCAGTGCGCAGATTCCACCATGGTAGATGTCAGAGTGATGAAAAAGCGAGCTCATATTCTGTATGAGATGCTGGCTGGCTGTGTGCAGGTATTTAGACAGAGGCTGCTATTGATTGGATAGCTGGTTTATTTTTTACTAGTCATTACATGTCACAATAAAAATTAATGTGTACTTCTTTATTTCAGAGAAGAGACTACACAGCGCTGACAAAGTTCCTGCCACCAAAGTATGAATATGTCTTATCAGTTCGGATGACTCCAATACAATGCAAACTCTATCAATACTATTTGGACAATATAGCTGGTAGGTAGTGTTTTGGGCTGTTTACCAATAAAGCTGTGGCCTAAATATATCATTGTTGCAGTTGTGAATATATTAGGGTATGTCTGAGAGCAGACTCTATGCACAGATCGCCTATCCGACAGGACAGAAGTAAGTGTCTTACCCCCGCCTGTCGGTATAAGTGATCTGTGCGGGGGTCCTGATCAGTCAGTGACAGGAACTTAACCTGTCACTGAGTACCTTAAACGCCCCGATTGCTATGCATCGCTCCATTTAAGGGGTTAATGACAGGATTGCAGCTGCCTGTCATTATCCTCGGCTCCTGGGACCATTGCAGTGGTTCCGCACACATCAAAAGCCTCTGACAGTCAGGAACGTATATATACATTACTGCTTCACGGAGCATTGGTAGCCGGAACGTATATTTACTGATTGCTGATGCGAAGGGGGTAAATACGGGTTAAACAATCTGTATTTCATCTTTGTATATGGCTCCATATGAAATGATATTTGGGCCTGTGTTTTGGACCTATGACCAAAATCTCTTCTAAATAAAGACATTTTTTTGCCCAATTCTCTGCGCTGTACGTCAGCATTGGTATAAATTGATGTGTGTTTTTTTTTTTTTTTTTTTATAACCTTAACCTCGATTGGTGTGGGTCTTTCACCTAACCCCCCCACCCCCCCTTTTCTATAAAACATTGCCCAGTTCCCGCGCTCAACACCGGTCCCCAGTGTGGCAATATCCCCTCCCCTCTGTGACGTAGCTCCATTAATTGAGCCGCGTCACAGAGGGGAGGGGTTTTTGTCACACTGGGGCCCCCAGTGCTCTGGACTGAGCCAGTGCTCGGAAAAAGACCAGCACTGAGCGCAGGAACCAGGGCAGCATTTAAAAAAAAAAAGGATTGCCCCACCAGGATTTTTGCTTCAGTACCAGTCGATTTAAGAAAAAGAAAAGGTAAAGAAAAACAACGATGTACCTGATGGTTCATTCGCTTTAAATAGCAGATTAATTGATCTTCTAGTGTCTTCATTGCTGCTGCTTTTATAGGCTTTCTCTAAAGCAGGAATTGGAAACCTTCGTCCCTCCAGCTGTTTCATAACTACAATTCCCACCATGCCTGGACAGCCATAGCTAACGCTTCGTCTGCCGAAGCATGATGGGAATTGTAGTTTTGCAACAGCTGGAGGGCCGAGGGTTTCCCATCCCTGCTCTAAAGGCTCTTTTCCCTCTACTTTCTTTTCTGTCCTTGAGGGAATTGTCCTCTTAAGATTTTTACCAACTTTAATTTGAAAGCAGAAGGATGTCATAAGTATAATTACACTTTGTACCAGTGCATGATGGGCAGCAGATGTTAAATCTGGGTACAGAAAGTCTACCATTGTCTTAATTGTTTTGATTGTGCTTTTGTGCAGTTCAGAACGCCTTAGATAACTTGCCAACTAGCTTTTTTTGTTAGAATTTTTGAACAGACTATTATCATTAGGCTGGATTTGATGGTAATAAGATACCGATTCAGGAATATTATTAAATCATGTGTGTTAGTAATGTCGCTGTATCCTGAAGGAATAAGTAAGCATTCTAATAAATACTCGACCATGCTTAAGATTGGCTCATAGGCTCTTTTTAGTTATCCTTCATTTTTTTAGAATACAATTATCCTGCACACTAAGAGTAGTATTGATTTTGTTGTCAGCAGGATGCTCTTTTGGCTGACAGTGTAGGATTTAATGGGAACATGAAGGCCTTCTTAAATATTAATTATGTATGTATATTAATTGCTAAACAATTAAGGAAGATTAAACATCCAGTTCAAACTGTTGGAGCACATCCTTAACCTCTTAACGACATAGGGCGTATATTTACGCCCTGATGCCATTAGGGACGTTCAGAGCGGGGCCGCGCGGCGACCCCGCTCTGAACCGCGGCGGTCCCGGGTGCCGCTTGTAGCCCGGGACTGCAGGTATTAGTGGGCACGGTCCGATCGCCGTGCCCGCTAATACAGTAATCAGATGCAGCTGTCAAAGTTGACAGCTGCATCCGATTACCGGACGCAGCGTCAACCCTGGTGTCTAGTGGGGAGATCGCTCCTCCGGGATTTTATCCCGGAGGAGCGATCTCCGTAACTGAAGCCAGCCAGGGTCTGCTCCAAGATGGCGCCGTCCCCGACTCGGCACTCGTTTACTTCCGGCTGCAGCAGCCGGAAGTAAACGAGTGCCTATCTCATGGATCTCTGCAGCATAGATATGCTGCAGAGATCTCTATGAGAGATTAGAGCACTTATACTAGAAGTCCCCTAGGGGGGCTTCTAGTATAAGTGTAAAAAAAAAAAAAGTGTTGGTAATAGTAAAAAGCCCCCTCCCCTAATAAAAGTCTGAATCACCCCCCTTTTCCCAGGTTATTAATAAAAGTAAATAAATAAACAAACAAACATGTTTGCTATCGCCGCGTGCGTAATCGCCTGAACTATTAATTAATCACATTCCTGATCTCGCACGGTAAACGGCGTCAGCGCCATAAAATCCCAAAGTGCAAAATTGCGCATTTTTGGTCGCATCAAATCCAGAAAAATTGTAATAAAAAGTGATCAAAAAGTCGTATATGCGCAATCAAGTTACCGATAGAAAGAACACATCATGGCGCAAAAATGACACCTCACACAGCCCCATAGACCAAAGGATAAAAGCGCTATAAGACTGGGAATGGAGCAATTTTACGTGACACATATTTGTTGACAATGGTTTGAATTTTTTACAGGCCATCAGATACAATAAAAGTTATACATGTTATATATCATTGTAATTGTAACGACTTGAGGAACATGCATAACAAGTCAGTTTTACCATAGAGCGAATGGCGTAAAAACACATTTCCCCCAAATAAACAAAATATGTTTGTTTTTTTCAATTTCACCACACTTTGAATTTTTTTCTGGTTTTGCAGTGTACTTTATGCAAAAATTCAGCCTGTCATTGCAAAGTACAATCAGTGACGCAAAAAATAAGGGCTCATGTGGGTCTCTAGGTGGAAAAATGCAAGTGCTATGGCCTTTTAAGCACAAGGAGGAAAAAACGAAAATGCAAAAATCGAAATTGGCTCTGTCCTTAAGGGGTTAAGGAATATGCCCACAGCTTGGTGGGAGAGTGTGCCAAACTGTACTAAACAACAATAAAAACACAATGCAGATTTTTAGATACTGTTTCAATTTCTCAACATTAAGATCTGACTTTCAGTGAGAAATCAGCTAAAAACCTGTACATGCGTAATACTTAGTACACAATCGATTTCTCTCAGTGCATATTGTTAGTTTTTGTTCCTAATGTATTTTGGTGTCTACAGTGGCATCCACTACCCAGCTGTTTTTTTTTTTTTTTTTTTTTTACCCATTTCTGATATGAGCAGCCCCAGCGCTCCTCTTGTTCTTAATCATAGGCATTAGTATTGCAGATGTAAAACAGTCTGACCCCTTTGTTCTGCCTGATATGTGTCCCAAGAAACCTTCCTTGAACTACTTTGGCTTTGCTTGTGCTTAAACCTCTACATTTTTAGCATGGTACAACCGCAAGTGTGAGCACTGCCTTAAATACTTATATCACAGTAATATTGACACTGCATCTGTCCATCTACTCAAAATACTGCATGTTTCTAGTTTTAATAAGTATAAAGCTGTTTTCACATTATTTAGACTCTTGTCAATTTATGCAAACCTCTACAGTCTGTCTGTCCTACCCATTATATATGGAAGCAATGATATTATGATGATTAGAACCTTTTTTTCTGTTGAATTACAGAATAACTTTACATCTTGCTATTTCATTGGTTTGTTTGTTTGTTAATGGCTGTAGAGATGTGATGCAGTTCTTTTGAAGTATCCGCTGAAATTGATACGAAAGAGAGGAGACATGCTTTTCATTGCATCTTCCTTCTACATTGTTTTACCCTTTTGTTTGCTCAGTCGCAAGTCTGTACGTGATTCTTTGGCACAATGGATACCACTGACTTAATAATAGGATTTGTTATTTTACTGCTTTGTTCTTCTCATCAAATCTGGCAGTACCTGTGGCTGGGCCTTTTACACCCATGCGGACACATCCTTAACAGAAAAGAGTAGGTGGTTGAAGTTAGTTTTCTTTGTACCAAAATCAAAAGTTGCCACAGCTGGTGCACTTCTTTTGCTGCGTTCAGACAAAGAGAAAGCCAGGAACAGGCTATAAACAGAGAAACGGTCATAAAGAAAAAAACTGAGGTTTCTCCTCTTTTAAAGTCCTTTCCTGGCTTTGGCTTCAAAAATCAGTCAGATAAATCTCTTGTCTAAATACACCATAAAACACACACATGTTAATGTTGCTTTCCCACTTCTATGGCAGGTGCTTATAGTAAAAAAGTATCACACACATTGGAAATTCCCTGCATTTCCAGTGGAGCTGATACCATGATCCATGGTTTGCATCAATGACTGGCTGTAGCAAAACAATACCAGTCAGCCAGTCACTGCCCACTATAGTGTCAGTATTGTGGAGCATTGAAAGGGGTTAGTTTATGTATATGTATTTTTGGTCATAAGCTTATGCATTAGGATTATTTTTCACACCCATTTTGACAATTAAATCACTTTTGCGGGCAACATTTCTTATTTTCATCTTTGTGCCTCTCTATGGGGCTCTTCCTCTACTTTCTTTACTAAGGATAACATAACTATGGGACTAACTTCCCTGTTCTCAGTCCCCCAACAATTTATTCATAGATTGATATTATATCCTTACTCTATCTTTAATGAGTTTTACTATATGGTTGGGGAATGGTTGTATAGTTGCTTTACTAGACTAAGCTCTGGTCGGTGTCCATGGCAGTAATTGACAGCTAGGTGTACTCTATTTCTGTGCACGTAAAGCATGTGGTTTTCTTTTTTGTGGTTTTAGATAACGCACTTGCTTTTCAATTTAACTTTTCATACTCTAAACCAGGTTTCTGTATTGAAAATTTAAGTGTGAAATGAAAACATATGCTGGGGTCTTGTAAAACCTTGCCATAGTCCCCCATATAATCCTTTTACCTTGACAGGTGGCGGTGGTGGTGTTGGTGGTGAGGGAGGAGGCACAAGAGGCAAATCTGGAACCAAGCTTTTCCAGGACTTTCAAGTTTTAAGTAGGATCTGGACTCACCCTTGGTGCTTGCAGCTGGACTATATTAATAAAGAAAATAAGGTACGGCAGATATCAGACTACATATTTTTGTCTCTGTTAAATGTTTCCCCAATAAACGATGCCAAATACTGGGTAGAATTTCGATGAAATAATGGAAATTAGTTTTTTAGAATATGCAATGCTATAGATTTGACTGCTGCTCTTTCATCTGTGATCATATTCCTTTATATTTCAAGATATATGCCCATTATTAAAGCTTTGTTTGAAATGATGTAAGCCAGACTTTTTCCAAGTGACTAAACAGATGTGTTTGAGTTTAACACGACAGTGCCTGCCGCTGCTGAGAGATCCGTTGCAGTGACGTCATGAATCTGTGTTTTTTTTTTTTTAGGGTTATTTTGATGAAGACAGCATGGAGGAGTTTATAGCATCTGACTCTGATGAATCCTCAATGTCCCTGAGTTCTGAAGAAGAAACCTCAACGTAAGCACACTTCATACAAGCACTGAAGGGGTTACAGCCCCACAGGGATATTCTGCCTTGTTCCCCAATGGGTACAGCAATATTATGAATGCAATCAAAATTGGCCTCTATGGCAGAGCAGTCTACCTACAAGAATAATTATTTTGTGTTTATCATCTTCTGCCAGAAAATCACTTAACAATAACGTAATGTGAAAGATCACCAGGAATTAGTCAAACAATCAAAGATAAATGCCAACTGATCTGACTTGTGTCCTGCCATGTTGTGCCAAAATCTGAATTAAATTATGAATCAACTGGTTACAAAGTTTTATAGAAGGTATATTTATGCTGCGTGCAGGCAGTGAGCAGCATAATTGCTTTCAGATTTTTTTTTTTGTCTTTTTCATTGTGACTAGCTCATGTTTGGTAATTTAGAATTGCTGAGAGTAGTGTTGGACTGCATAGATGTATTGAACTACAACTCCGCTGCGTTCGCTGCTGTTTTTGAGCTGCTGAGAATAGTTCTTAAAAACTGTAAAATAGAAAGCATGGCTTGGTTATGCACTTAAAATTGTTTTACATTTTAGGAAGAAGAAATCGAAGGGCAAAAGCAAAGAGGGCAGCAGCTCAAGTGCGGAAGAAAGTGATAATGACGTAGAAGTTATTAAGGTGTGGAACTCAAGGTCTCGTGGTGGGAATGGAAAAGACCCTAAAGAGAAGGAAGTTTCCAATACCTCTGCAGCAAAAGTGGAAGAAAGTGAGTTAGTCTTTTGCAGCACATAAAATCTTTGTCTAATGGTGTGTTTACACAGAGAGATTCATCTGACAGATTTTTGAAGCCAAAGCCAAGAATAGAATATAAACCGGCAACAGGACAAATAGGAAAGACTGAGATGTTTCCTCTTTTCAAATCCATTCCTGGCTTTGGCTTCCAAAATCTGTCAGATAATCTCTCTGTGTAAACACACATTAGGATGATACTAAAATGGTTGGTTACAATGACACGGTGGAATTTTGTTTAGAAAAAAGTTTTCTGGGAATTTTCTGCTGCTACATTTTGTGACATTTGAGAAAGTCATACAGTAAAGGTAGAATAACTACAGCCCAGGAATTTAAAATAAGGTGTTTTATTTCATTTCCTTTTTTTATGCCTAAAAACCATAGCATCTTGGCTCTGTACGAATCACATAATTTGTAAAAAAAAATGTGAAAGCACATTTTGCTATTGAATATTTTAGTCAGCAAGGTCATTATAGTCAGGTGCAACCTTCATGTTTCAGCAACAGCTGGCTGTAAAATTGTAGCCACACCTTACTTAGCATGACTTCACCCCATTTTCAAAGAACACGGTCTCCATCAGACAGTCACTAACGAAGACAGTAGTTTATGGGTGTTTTCTTTCTTTTAGTGTCTACCACATGCAAATTCTATTGAAATATATTATGGGTTCAACAAGCAAGCAAGGCTTGCTAATTGACCAGTTTGCTTGAAGGGGTACTCCAACCCTTAGTGTAAAAATTAACTTGTTGGTCTGGGGGGCCCTGTCCCCGTTGCTCCTGTTTACCTCTGTCCTGTCCCCCAATCTTTTCTCTTGTTCCTGCTTCTGACACAAGCAATTGGTCTAATGAGTCACTGAGCCAGCAGGTCCTGCTCCAGAGCGCTTGTCTCAAAAGCAGGAAGAGGAGTAAAGATGAGAGTACCAGGTAGAGGTGAGCATGAGTCCAAGGCAAGTATATATTTCTATTTCTACCCCACCCTAACAGCATATTTATTTTTACAGTGGTGCTAGAATACCCCTTTAGGCTATATTCCCACACAGTATTTTTGGTCAGTATGCTGCAACCAAAACCAGGAGTGAATTAAAAACACACAAAGGCTATGTTTACACACTTTTAAAATTTAGTGGATGGCTGCCATTTAATAGCAAATAACTGTTATTTCAAAACAACGGCAGTTTTAAAATAAATTCTGTTATTTTTCAATAAATGACTGCCATCCACTAAATTTCAACGATGTGTGAACATAGCCTTTGTGTGTTTTCAATCCATTCCTAGTTTTGGTTGCAAAATACTGAAGGCACGTTCACACGTACAGGATCTGCAGCAGATTTGATGGCGCAGATTTGAAGTTGCAGATTCAATGCAAAGTTACTCTGAGCCATCAAATCTGCTGCAGATCCTGTAAGTGTGAACGCACCCTAAGGGTACTTTCACACTTACCAGATCCGCAGCATATTTTCTGCTGCAGATCCGCAGCAGATTTCATTTAAATAACTGAACACACCATCAAATCTGCTGCGGATCCTGTAGGTTTGAACGCACCCTAAAAGAGTTTTCCCAGGAAAGAAAGTGAAAGCAGTCACATTGCTATAAAAATAAGCTATATTAAAGCATACTCACCTGCCTGATCCCCTGCTGCTGTTCCAACAAAGCTCACTTCCTGATACTCACTAATTTGCTTAATGTTGCTGGCATGCAGGAACTGACCACTCATGTGGATGATAGTATGAGTGTTCAGCAAGGTAATGCTACAGGTTAGGCAGCCTGTTGCTCCATCCTGATTGACATCCATTTTTGATATTTCTATCTTGGGGAAAAAATATATATTTAACCAAAATTTTGTAATATGCAAAACATAGTGTGAACAAAGACAAGCAGGGATTAAATGCATCCAAGCTCTTTATGTTAACTTTTATGATTAAATGTCTTACCTAAACACTTCCACTGGTTGTTTTTTTCTTTGGCTGCTGATCAGAGACGCTTCCTGATATGTATAGCAGATTAGTAGTTTATTTTGGCACAGAAAACCATGTCTGAATATGTATGGAATAAAGCAGACGGTTACTGTCACTTCTGGAGTGATGGGCCTAAAGCTTCCTCTGTTTAATTCAGCATTACTATTAAATTGCTTCCTTCAGAAACATCTTTATAAAAGATAGCAATTTATTACCTGATAAGTCATATTTAAAAAAAAAATTCCTGTTATGTTTTGTGATTGATATGTATCAGAATGTTTTATGTTTTGATAGGACATCTCATGTTTATCTGCATAAGTGTTTTAAATGTGTATACTGTAATTAATATATATAATATATATAATATAATTTTTTCCCCCAGTATATATGTGTATTTACATGTATATACATATACACACACCAGCCAGGCCATTTTTTTTTTTTAGAACAGATTGGTGTTCAGTGGCCTAGACCAGTGATTTTCAACCTTTTTTGAGCCGCGGCACACTTTTTATACTTAAAAAAATCCCGGGGCACACCACCAACCAAAATGGCACAAAATGACATTAAAACCGTACATATTATACATATAGTTAATAATATAGATTCTAAATGTATTTAGACTCACTCAGTGTGAAACCTGGGCCTGTTTTCTTCTCCCCCCTGTGCTTCTCTCCACCATACTTCTCCCCCCTACTTCTCTCCTGTGCTTCTCTCCACCATACTTCTCCCCCCTGCTTTTCTCCTGTGCTTCTCTCCACCATACTTCTCTCCTGTGGTTCTCTCCCCCATGCTTCTCTCCACCGTGCTTCTCTCCACCAAACTTCTCTCCCCCCCTGCTTCTCTCCGCTGTTTCTCTCCCCCATCCCCATGTTTCTCTCCCCCATCCCCAGGTTTCTCTCCCCCATGCTTCTCTCCCTGTTTCTCCCCCATGCTTCTCTCCCCCATCCCCATGCTTCTCTCCCCCATCCCCATGCTTCTCTCCCCCATCCCCAGGTTCCTCTCCCCCATTTTTTTCTCCTGTTTCTCTCCCCCCCCCCCCCCCTTCCTCCTCCGAGATGATCGCCGCTGCTGTTTGCCTCACCTACTGGCCGCCCATAGGGCCCGGACGTGCTCCTCCAATCAGCAGAGACCGGGAGCGTGGTGCGCTGCGGCGGGACGTAGCGCACACGTTGATTGGATAGGAGGAGCACGTCGGGCGCTACAGGCGGCCAGTAGGTGAGGCGGACAGCAGCAGCGGGGCGATCTGCAGGGGCACCATAGTTTGGGGAACTTTCCCCGCGGCACACCCGACCATGTGCTGCGGCACACTGGTTGAAAATCACTGACCTAGACAACAATGGGAGGGGAAGAGCTTGAATATCACAAGGTGGCAAGTTTGCTAAATGAATTTGCCAAAGTATGTAATGTGATGTGTTCTACAAATTTAACTATATTAGTTAAGATGGGAATACCCTGAAATTTAAGGGGTTCTTATTTGTATAATGCATTTTGTACTTTGCAGTTAAAGAAAATTTAGTGCTGGCTGCAAGCTGTTTCCATGTCTGCTGTGCTGCTGCTTCTCTTTACCATCTTTATCAGTATAGCAGGAAAGGGAATATTGCTAATGTGTCTTTTTTTTTTTCTTTTCTGGCACAGCCAAAGCCACATCCTCCACCCCAGGTAGCCCAACTGCTGACTGGTACAAAGATTTTGTAACAGAGGCTGATGCAGAGAACTTAACGCATTCTGGAAAAATAATGCTTTTGTTCGATATTCTTCGCATGGCGGAAGAACTTGGCGATAAAGTGTGAGTACATTCTTTTTTGTTTATTTTGTTCGTAGTTTTGTCTTTCACATTTGCTAATTTGCATGCTGATAGTTAACCCGTTAGTGACCGCCGATACGGCTTTTTACGGCGGTCACTAAGGGTCCTTATTCTGCTGCCATCAGCTTTTTACGGCAATGGCAGAGAATAAGGCTGCGGGGCCGGGACGGCCCCCACCCCATCCCCCCAGCTACCGGAGGTAGCTGAGGGGTTGGGGCAGTGTGTGGGGTCCATCCCCACATGCTTTTCATGATGAAATAAGTGTCCCCTCAGACCCCAGATCAGCCCCCCCTAGTAGGGAATCACTAACCCCCCTCCCCCGGCGGCCATCATTTCCAAGATGGCCGCCGCCATCCCTGCGAACAAACGATGTTTGTTGGCAAGGATGGAAAAGTTTAAATGAATGAAAGCCCCATGCTCTCCGCCACCGGAGGTAGCGGAGAGCATGGGGCAGTCATCAGAGACCCCCCCCCTGTGGGGTCCCGGTACAAGCGATCAGCGGTATATACTATATACCGCATGATCGCTTGTACCATGTGCCGCCGGAACTTTTTATCCCCTGTCACCATAAATGATTGGTTACCGGGGATAAAAAGTGATGTCCCCCCACCCCCCAAGTCGCCCCCCACCCCCTCTGTCACCCCCGTCCCCCAGTCACCCCACATAAAACACCAAATTTTGCCACTAACTTAAAGTGCCATATGTGACGAAAAAACAATCTCAGAATCGCTAGCATACGTTCAAGCGTCACTGAGCTATAAGAGCATAAAGTGAGACAGGTCAGATTTTGAAAAATTTGCCTGGTCATTAAGGCCCAAACTAGCTGCAGCACGAAGGGGTTAACTCCACATCTAGTTGCAGTTTCTGTGAATATAGGAAAAAAAAACTATTTGAAAAAGGGTTAAAAGTGTCTTTATACTGCCAAACTGGATATAATTTGTTAATCTGGCCATACAATAACAATTTTTGGATGGGCAAAAAAGTCAGATTAACCCCCTTAACACTGTGCACCATACATGTATGGTGCAGAAACAGTATAACTTAAGTTCAGGAGCTGTCAGCAGCTGGCATTTACTGCAAATGACTGACTGATTGGCACCTCCGCAATGCATGTGCTGCCTGCCCTTTGGCTGTTATGTTCTAGGCCTTCATAGCAACCATAGTGCTGTTGCTGATGAAGTCTGCTTGAGGCAGACCTTAGCAGAGGAGCATTGATCTAATTAACCTTTAACCCGTAGAATAAAGTTTTCTATTGCAGTCACTAATGGGCCTTATTCTGATCCCCTCTGCTTGTTATGGCGGGATCAGAATAAGTGAGTGCCTCGCTCCTGAGCCGGCATCACAGGCGATCAACTGATCTCCTGCTGTAACTACCTTTTTTAATTCTTTATTTTGATCAAAATAATGAACAGTGTACAGCAGAAGCAAGCATTGGCCACCACCTTACATAAGAAAAGGAGCATATAAGAGGATTTTTTTGTACTCACCGTAAAATCCCTTTCTTGTGGCTTCATTGGGGGACACAGCACCAGTGGGTATAGGCTACTGCCACTAGGAGGCGACACTAGACAGAAGAAGAAGTGACTCCGCCTGGCAGCCTATACCCCTCCTACAGACACCAGGCTAACTCAGTTTAGTCACAAGCAGTAGAAAGTAGTAACAAAAACAGGCAAAAAAACCAGGCTGGTCCCGGGAACGAAAAACCCCAAGAACAGAACAAGCCCCGGGAGCACAACCTCAAACAGGGTGGGAGCTGTGTCCCCCAATGAAGCCACAAGAAAGGGATTTTACGGTGAGTACAAAAAAATCCTCTTTTCTTGTGCCTGTCATTGGGGGACACAGCACCAGTGGGACGTACAAAAGCAGTCCCAGAGGGTGGGGAAAGAAGATTACAATCCCCATGCGGCCTGCCTAACGCACGGCGGCCTGCAGAACCTTGCGGCCCAGACTGGCGTCAGAGGAAGCCAGGATATGGACCTGATAAAACTTTGAAAAAGTGTGAACTGAAGACCAGGTGGCGGCCTTGCAGACCTGGGACACTGAGGCCTGATGGCGAACCGCCCAAGAGGCCCCCACAGCTCGAGTAGAATGAGCGGTGACCCGAAAAGGAGGAGCCCTGCCACGAACGCGGTAGGCCTCTGCGATGGCTGCCCTGATCCAACGCCCAATGGTGGTCTTGGAAGCCGCCAGCCCCTTGCGCGGACCCGACGGGACCACGAACAAGGAATCCGAGCGGCGGAAGGAAGCAGTGACTGACAAGTAGATCCGTATGGCCCGGACAAGGTCCAAACAATGCAGGGACCGTTCCCTAGGATGGGAGGGCGCAGGGCAAAAAGAGGGGAGAATGATGTCCTCATTAAGGTGGAATGCAGACACGACCTTCGGCAGGAAGGAAGGAAGAGGACGAAGCACCACCTTGTCCTTGTGAAGGACCAGATAAGGGGAGCGACAAGAGAGCGCTGCCAGTTCAGACACCCTACGGATGGAGGTAACCGCCACCAGGAAGGCGACTTTCCAAGAAAGGAAACAAAGAGACACCTCCCGAAGAGGCTCAAAGGGAGGACCTTGCAGAACCTCGAGGACTAAATTAAGGTCCCAGGGCTCTAAAGGCTGACGAAAAGGAGGGGCCAAATGAACCACCCCCTGAAGAAAGGTCTTCACCTGGGGGCGGAAAGCTAGAGCCCGCTGAAAAAGAACAGACAGGGCGGAAATCTGCGAACGCAAAGTGGAATGACTGAGGCCTTTATCCAGCCCGGACTGTAAAAAGGAAAGAATCTTGGGCGTGGAACACACCAAGGGGTGAAAATTATTCTGTTCGCACCAAGAAAAGAAGGCCTTCCACACGCGATGGTAGACCCGAGCTGACTGAGGCTTACGGGCCTTAAGCATGGTTTGGATGACTGGTTCCGAGAACCCACGAAACCTCAACACCGCGGCCTCAACAGCCACGCCGTCAAACTCAGCTGAGGTAAATTGGGGTGGAATATTGGCCCTTGTGAAAGGAGGTCGGCCCGCAGGGGAAGGCGCCAGGGGGCGTCGGCCAGGAGGTGCACTACGTCGGCGTACCAGGACCGGCGCGGCCAGTCTGGAGCGACAAGAATGGCGGGAACGTCGAGTGCCTTGATGCGCTTCAGGACTCGTGGGAGAATGGGCAGAGGAGGAAAGGCGTAAACCAGGGAGAACTGCTCCCATGGGGTCACCAAGGCGTCGACCGCGAACGCGCAAGGATCCCGGGCCCGAGTCACATAGATGGGGAGTTTGTGGTTCAGCCTGGAGGCGAAGAGATCCACATCTGGGGATCCCCACCGCCGGCAGATTTGAAGAAACACCTCGGGATATAGAGCCCATTCGCCCTGATCCAGTCTTTCGCGGCTGAGGTAGTCCGCCGCCCAATTGTGCACCCCGGGAATGTGGACTGCCGAGAGAGCTGGAACAACCCGCTCCGCCCAACGGAGAATGCGAGCGGCCTCGGTCATGACAGAGCGGCTCCTGGTGCCGCCTTGACGGTTCAGATAGGCAACGGCGGTGACGTTGTCGGTCTGAACACGGACCGGATAACCCCTCAGGCGATCGGTCCACTGAGACAGGGCGAGAAAGATGGCCCGGAGCTCCAGGATATTGATGTGAAGCCGAGCCTCTGTCGGCGACCAAGAGCCCTGAGCTGTGTGGCTCCCGAAGACAGCCCCCCACCCGGACAGGCTGGCATCCGTAGAGACGACCAGCCAATTGAGGGGGAGGAACGAGCGGCCGAGGAGGACCACCGGAGACGTCAACCACCAAAGAAGCTCCCTGCGAACAGCAGGGGACAGGAGGATCTTCTTGTGGAGAGACAGAGGGGACCTGTCCCACTGCGACAGAATCGCTTGCTGCAGAGGGCGCGAATGAAACTGAGCAAAGGGGATCGCCTCGAAAGAGGAGACCATCTTGCCCAGGACTCGCATGCAAAGGCGAATCGAACAGGGGGCGCCCGAGCGGAGCAGAGAGACTGCCGAGCGCAGTGAGGCAACTTTGTTTGGAGGAAGGAGGACGCGGGCCATCTCGGTGTTGAATAGCATCCCGAGAAACTCCATAGAGCGGGAGGGAAGTAGGGAAGATTTTTGATAATTGATCACCCAACCGAAATTGGTCAAGAGATCGAGTGTGATCTGGAGGCTGGACAAAGTGTCCTGCTTGGAGCGGCCCTTTACCAAAAGGTCGTCCAGGTATGGCAGGACAGCCACCCCCTTTGACCGAAGCAGAGCCATCAAAGGTGCAAGGATCTTGGTAAAGACCCGAGGCGCCGTGGCGAGCCCGAAGGGCAGGGCAACGAACTGGAAATGTCCAGAACCGACGGCGAAACGTAGGAAACGTTGATGACTGGCTGCGATGGGAACATGCAGATAGGCGTCGCGGATGTCTATAGAAGCAAGAAATTCGTCCTGCTCTAGAGACGCGACCACCGACCGCAAGGATTCCATGCGGAACCGCCGAAGGCGAACAAACCTGTTCAGCCGTTTCAAATCCAGGATAGGACGGACCGAGCCGTCCTTTTTGGGGACTGTGAACAGATTGGAATAGAATCCCTGGAAGTGCTCGGAGGGAGGAACTGGGACCACAACTCCTTGAGCTAGGAGATTCTGAACCGCCCGAAAAAGCTCGGAAAGCCGTGCCGAAGAGCGTGGGAGATTTGATGGAAAAAAGCGAGGAGGTGGAATGCACACAAACTCGATTTTGTACCCTGAGGACACCACCTCCCGAGCCCACACATCGGACACATGGGCGAGCCAAATCTCCTTGAAGGAGAGCAGACGACCCCCTACTTGAGGGAGAGACCCGAGTGGTGAAGGACCCTCAGGAAGAAGACTTGGGTGCAGGACCCTTAGAAGGGCGAGAACGGGGCTGCCAGGTGGGGCGGGGTTTGAAGGAGGGCTTCCTAGAAGGAGCTGGAGGCGTATCCTTAGCCGGGCGACGACGTGCCGGAGGCTCAAAAGAGCGGAAACGGCTGGAACGCCTGGGAGGCTGAGGGCGCCGGGATCGGTTTTGAGGAAGCAAGGAGCTCTTCCCCCCCGTAGCGTCCGAGATTATTTTATCCAGCCGCTCCCCAAAAAGTCTGTTTCCTGCAAAGGGAAGAGAAGTCAGAGCCTTCTTGGAGGCGGCGTCAGCTGACCAGCATTTTAACCAGACAGAGCGTCGGATGGCTACAGAGTTTGCCAGGGCCCGCGCAGACAAACGAGCAGCTTCCTGAGAAGCGTCGCACAAGTATTTGGACGCATGTAGAATTTGTGAGGCCAGAGACAGGAGATCCTCACGCGGGGTGTCCAGGGAGAGGTCATGGACTAACTGCCTGGCCCAAGAGGAACAAGCCTTGCTGACCCAGGATGCAGCAAAGGTAGGACGTAGGGCCGAACCAGCTGCAACAAAGACAGACTTCGAAAAAGCGTCGATTTTCTTGTCCACCGGGTCAGTGAGTGAAGCACCATCTGCCAGAGGCAGAGTAGTTGACTTGAAGAGTCGAGAAACTGGAGGATCCACAGATGGGGGCACTGTCCATGTAGTGACCAGGTCAGGGGAGAAGGGAAACAAAGCCTCGGCACGCTTAGAGGATGGAATCCGCCGGTCAGGGTGATTCCACTCCTTGGCTAGGAGGTCCTCAAAATCCTTATGGCTGGGAAAAACCAATGGCTGTCGCTTCTGGCGACGGAAGGAAACCTCACTCTTGGAGGTAGAAGAGGACTCCTCCTCAATATGTAAGGTGTCTCGCACTGCACGGATTAAGGCTTGCACTGCAGAGGCCAGCTGATCCTCCCTGTCAGACTCTGAAGCAGAGTCAGAGGGGTCCCCCGAGGTGGCGGAGAGGGGTCGCTGGGAAGCGGAACCGCCTGCAGTGGATCTGGGAGGAGAAAGGTCTGAGGAACACCTAGAGGGCGACCGTGAGACAGAGTCTAGGTCTCTTATGAGACCGTCCTCTGGAAGGGGAGTCAGGAGATACCCTGGATGGTCCTGCTGCTGGAGGCGCCTGGGAGGGCAACCGCTCAATGGCATGGATCATGACCTGCGACAGCTTAGAGAGGTCACCGATCGCCTGGGACAGGGATCTAGCCCACTCAGGAGAAGCTACATCAGGACCTGGAGGGGGGGCCTCCTGGGAAGTGGCACCAGGGTTAAGGCATAGCAGGCAGAGGGAACCAGGCTGACCACAGGGGAATTTCTTATTGCAACGAGCACACGCAAAGTGTGTCGCCACAGCCGCGGGAGCGAGCTGCCTAGGGGGGTCATCCCGGGGACCAGACATGGTAGCTAGGGCTGTTAGCCTGGGGAGTGGAGGAGGGGAATATCACCCACTGGGTGAGCCTACCAGACCCTGGAGTTGCTGCCGCACTGGATGCTGGAGCTGCTGCCGCACTGGATGCTGGAGCTGCTGCCGCACTGGATGCTGGAGCTGCACTGGAACGACTGCACTGGATGCTGGAGCTGCACTGGAACGACTGCACTGGAAGCTGTAGCTGGTGCACGCTGGAATAGCTGCACTGGATGCTAGACTGCTGCTGTGCACAGGGAGCTGAGGCTGCTGTACTGGCAGAGATAACAGCAGGAGGCCACGAGCTGAAGCTGCTGCCGGCAAGAGGAGGAAGGGAGGGGGCAAGGAGGAAAAAGGTGGGGGCTACAGAGTAGCCAATAGGAGAAAGGGCTGTGGCGGGAGGAGCCGAAAAATGGGCGGGCGCCCCGCCCCCAGTGACGTTACTAGCGTGCGCCGACGCGGCCTAGCTCCGGCAGAAGCCGGGGCCTAAATTTGTGGGGCAGGCCGGCGGCAGTGAGACGGCGGCGCGGAGCGCCAGAAAACGCGACCGGAAAGGGAGAGAGGAGCCCAGCAATCCCCCAGCTGTCCCTTATGAAGCCGCTGCGGGCTGCAGTGGCTCCTGGATGAAAGGGGGTGGGCATCAGCCCAGGCTAGGAGGGAGATGAGAAGGGGGATCAGGAGACAACCTGTCCAGTAGGACAGGGGATAGAGGAGAGAGGGCTGCGCTGCAGGGAAGTGTGCACTGTGGCAATGGGGACTAGGGAGAGCAGGCAAGAGGCTACTGGTTGCCCTAGCCAGGATGACCCCCCCCCCAAGGACAGGACTACTCACCTGTCCGGCGTCTTCGGGTGCTCGCAGGGTCACCCCCTCGGTAACCTCGCACCTGGGTGGGGTACCGGCATCCTGCGCAGGGAGCTGGCAATGGGGGACGGGTGACCGGCGCATGGGAAGTGAAAACTTCCAGTGCACCCTCGGGGAGGCTACGTCTGGTGTGGCAGCCCACGCCGACAGTCCCCCTGATAACCTAGAAAGAAAGAAAAAGAAATAAAACTAAAATAATAAAGAGGTGCGTGGCACCTGTGTCTACCTCATACGGACACTAGACTAAAACTGGGTTAGCCTGGTGTCTGTAGGAGGGGTATAGGCTGCCAGGCGGAGTCACTTCTTCTTCTGTCTAGTGTCGCCTCCTAGTGGCAGTAGCCTATACCCACTGGTGCTGTGTCCCCCAATGACAGGCACAAGAAATAACATATTTTAGTGTATATAAAAGAGTAATCATAGTTATATACGCTCAGGGTATTTTATCCCGTTTTATGCCACTGGTGAGAGGAAGTATACTCACCTGATCAGAAGTTTAACAGCAGGCTTATGATCGCATGGCTGTGTAGATTGCCTGTCAGCATAATGCTGACATATAGAATACACTGCAGGTGATCAATGGTTAATACACACTAGTGTACAGTAATGTAAACTAGTGAAAAGGTGTGCAATAAAATAAATTCGCCTCTCCCCCAAATAACAAAATGACATTATATTCCCCATTCAAACTGCTACATAAAAAACTATACATGTTTAGTATTGCCACGTCTGTAATGACCCAAGCTATAAAACGATACCATTATTTATACAGCATAGTGCACGTTGTTAAAAAAAAAAAAAAAAAAAAAAGCCCCTAAGAGAACAAAAGTCATATATATTTACAACTTGGTATCAATAAAAACCTATATGTTTTCACAAAAAAATTAACCAAAGTTTCAAATTTAAAGGAATGGGATGATTATTTTTCCAATTTTTTATGATATTTTGAGGTCTTTCACAAAAAGCACACACGCTGTATGTCACAGAAAACTCAGAATCGCGAATTTGTTAAAGCAAATCAACTCCCTTTCCCCATTTTCCAAATTAAAATTTCTTAAAGAAAACAGATGTTAACACGATCAATAGTATAAACCCAAAAAATTTGCCATCATATATCCACTTTTTGCGTTAACTACACTAGAGTTCTTAAAAGTAATAATAATAATAATCTTGATGTTTTTGTCAAATACTGCAATTTTTTTTCTTGTGCTTTTTGCAGTTTAGTTTTCAGTCAGTCACTTATATCCTTGGATTTGATTGAGGATTTCTTGGAATTGGCAAGTATAGATCGATCAGCGGAAGGAGCAGAATCCAAACCAATTATTTACAAAGGTATTTGATTTTTTAACCTTAAGATTTAATAAAGTAGCGTTTGACTGTACCAAGTTTATTTGCTGTTCTTGTGGGTTGTAAAAAAAAATAGTCTTCCACTGTTGTCAGGTGGTTGGCAGCATAGCTTTGTACATCTTTAAGACCCAGTCTTGGTTTATCATAATGTTAGAACCCAGCCTTTCACTTTTTGCAAAGATTTATGTGCAAACTGTGAAAAGTAAGATTCTCTGATCTGAAACAAAGATTGAACTTTTTGGTTGTAAGTGTCATATCTGGAGGAAACTAGGAACTGCTCATCACCTTCCCAAATATTATCCCTACAGTAAAGCATCAGTGGCCGGGACAGGGAGACCGGTCAGGGTTGAGGGAACAGTCCATGGTGCAAAGTGCAAAATATTCTTAATAAAAACCTTATCTAGTGTGCTTTGAACCCTAGATACCCGACCACACCACACCTTTGCTTGGGTTGTGTGTGCTATTGAAATTTAGTTCAATTCACTTAGGTGGAACTAAGCTGCAAAACTACACCCAAACTGAGGACAGGAGAGCTGCTGTTTTTGTAAAAACAGACATGTGTTTGCAAGCCTGAATTAACCCCTTTAATTCATCACACCAGGAGAGGCCTGACAAAAGCTATGTTCACATAACGTCTTTTGAGCTCTGTTTAAAATGACGTCCATTATTTTGAGTCTAAAATAACGGACGTCACTCAGCTGTCTAGCCTTCCCTTAGTTCAATGACGGCTGCTGGTACGTTATTCTAGTTTGGGGTTACTAATTTCCCTTTGGGTTTGTCTTAATTAAAGAGTCCATTGAATTTAATAGTAAAAATGGAGAAAGAACGGTGACAAAAGAAAAACTGTGTGTGAACAGCTAATAAAAAATTCCCGTTGATTGCAAAAGACATCCAAAAATAATGATCATGTTCATTATTTTGACATCCACAGTAAAAATGTCTGTTGTTTAATACATTGTGTGCATTGGACGTCCGTTTTCCCATTGACTGCAATGCATTGCATTGTAGTCAGTTAAATCGCTGTAAAAATGGACGTTATTTTAAATAACAAAATCGTCCACCTTTTCTCTATTTTTCGTTGTGTGAACATAGCCAAAGGCTGTCCACCAGTGGTCCCCCATCCAACGTGCATGGAAACCTTGTGGTATCATCCCCAAGTAAACAGGAAGCTGGACTCCCTGCCAAAGGTGCTTCAACCAAGTACTAAGTAAAGGGTCTAAATACTACAATATTTGCAGTCCTCTTCTTTACACCAAGCCCATTTTGTGGAAGTTTTTTTTTACAGTGTGTTTTTAAGCAAAGGACATTTTGAAGAAATATAATGAAAAAATAAAAAGCTTCCCCCTGCAGCTACTTCACTCGGCTGCTACTAGATCCTCAGTCTAGTTACTTGGTTTAGTATCTGCCAGTTACTGGCTGCAGCCCAAACATTGGTTGAGCCAGCGGGTCTTTCTCCAAATTTTTGTCTTGAAATAGGATGAATATAGGGAGACTCGATAGAACCAAATGGGACTGAGGGTGGTTAAATATCTTTTTACAGCCCAAGCAACATATATATAGATTTTTCCCAAAATGTAGCAATACCCCTTTACATTGAGTATTTTAGCTTGTAGATATTTAAATTTGAACCAGATGTATTGACCATGGCTTTCAGACTTGCTCCTGGGTCTGTCACTGTTTTTCTCTTTTGACTTCAGCATTTAAAACTGGAGGACCGTATTTTTTTGTTTCCCTTTTTTCAGCCTCCCATACATTTAGAAATTGTTAAGGAAGTATGTTCCCGTCGTCTTACTCATAGTGGGGGAAACAATAATCATCATTTATAGTCACCGCATGCAGTGATAAATTGATTATATGTATTTATAGTAAAGATATAAACCGCTGACATTATGTTGTGTCTCTAGTTTTCTACCAGTCAGCTGCCTAGCTTTCTCATGCTATAGGTTTATGTGGTTATTTTGTCTGACATCTGGTATAAAGAACCCATAATTATTAGTGTAATTAAGCCCAAGCAGCTGGTCCATGTTTGAGCGCAAAAATAATTAGACCTTCAAGGCAATTGCATTTACTACAGTTTGCAAATTGTGTTGCGGAAACTGTATCTCTTTGTAATTGGAAGCATATCTTCTATTGGAGAAATTTAGGCGCTTTTGTTTAAGGGTAGAGACACATGTAGCAGCCACAACACAGCCGAGGTGCATCCATAATGTGCCTAAAAGCTGACATTTGCGTTTTACCACAAAGTGCTGTGGTTTTCACATTGCTTATTTCCGCATGGCTGTGCAGGTAAGCAATTTTCCCTGTAAATGTCTCTGGACATTAACAGTTTTAAACTATGCTGGTTTGTGGTTAATTCTCATGTCATGGTGTGGAGTTTTTTTGGCTGCACCATTTTCCTATTCACACTTCTTAGATTTGTTGCAAAAATTTCATGAACTCTTCCATTCATCTAAATGAAAATCCATGTGCATTTTCCAGAAACAAGCCCATTCACATAATAAGCTGTCACACAAATAGGTGCTGCATGCCAGTTTCTCCTTTTAGATACCATAAGGACGGAGGTCTTTTCTGTGGAGCAAGTAGATCCTAAGGTCTGCAGGTTTATTTGTAGGAAAAACGTTAATTTTAATAATATTTTAGGGGTTGAAGAATGCACCTAGGTGTTGTCTGTTGCAGCTTTGTGCCCATTCATTGGAATTAAATATTATATTATAGGGATTAGAGGGATGCTCCAAAAGTAGCAATGTTACTAGATTAGAAGTGTATTGGACTGTGTTGCTTTTGATGAAATAGAATACGATACACATCGCATAACAAAAAGTAGCCCTGTCACGGGGGCTTGTCCACAATTGCACAATGGTTTTTTTTTCTCCTCTGGAAAATCATGTTAAATGTTCACCAACATGCAGTTTTCAGAGCCTAACTATCTAAATGTGAACTGCTAAACCAAAGAACTTGTTTTATAGGTGAAGGAAAATGGTTTAGAAACATTGATTATTACCGATTAGATGGCTCTACCAGTGCTCAGACACGGAAGAAATGGGCTGAGGAGTTCAATGATGTGACCAATGTTAGGTAAGATGTTTTTGAAAATACAACCACACTTTTCCATTGAGCTTAGCTACTTAATATAAAGCTAATGCCTTTATTTTCATCTTGTATTTTGCCAGGGGGCGTCTGTTCCTAATTTCTACAAAAGCCGGATCCCTCGGCATTAATCTTGTGGCTGCTAATCGTGTGATCATCTTTGACGCTTCTTGGAATCCATCATATGATATACAGAGTATCTTCAGGGTATATCGATTTGGCCAGACCAAAGCTGTCTTTGTGTACAGGTTTTTGGCACAGGTTTGTTCGAATTTGTTTACTAAGCTAAATCTTATTTATAAACATGTTAATGGGGAATACCTACTCAAATACTTTAGGTGTAAATTATACTTCATCTTAGTTTCACTTTTCAGATATCCTATTACAAAGCAGCATATTCATATAGGTTTGCATCTTCATTGTAAATAAAGAGAAAGCAGTCTTGTCCTTAAGCCGAAGCTTCAAAATTAGCTGTCTACTGGGAGTAGAAGGATGTTCCTCTGGAAGCAATATGGGAAACCGATCGCTGATCTCAGGGCGATCAGCCAAAGATAACACTGTCCACTGCCGGCTAAAGTACTCAGTACAGTGAAATTCTAGGTGCATTGCTCCCTAGGATATATGAATATGCAAAAAAGAGCATGTGGAGCCTCATTTAAGAGTCATTTGAGACTCTCAAATGAGGCTCCACTGGCTCTTTTTTGCATATTCCTCTGGAAGCAAGGCAACAACAGGGTATCAGATGGGTTTGGTTCGTGTTGTTTTTTTTTTTTTTTAAAGCCATTCTGCAACTTTTTAGAAAGTATTTGTATTACCAGGCAAGTACTTTAAAGAACAACTAGACAGTTGAAGTAGAACTATAACATGCCATAGTGGGACAGCAGAACTAGAACATGCTTTGGGTCTTTTGAAAACCAGAAACGCCCCGTTTCCTTTTGATGGGAAAAATATTTGTTCTTTAGTTGATAGATAGAATATTGTCAGAAGAGTAACATAACTTGTAGTATGTCTGAGAATTTACATAACCTGTCTGTTTTCTGTGGGCATTATGTATTCATTAAAGTGTTTACAGTTAAAGGGATAATCCAGAGATTTTTTTTATACATTGCTCTAATAGTTATATTACTTTGTATTGTAACTTCATTAAAATAAATGTATATTTATTGTTATTAATATGCCATTTTACATTGAATAGCAATAGCAGCAGTTAGAGGGGCTTCTCTGCTGCCACCAATGTTTTTGTTGGCAGACGAACAACATATATGGACAAAGAGGGGCGCTAATATAGTGTAGCATAAACGATAACAGTGGGAAAATGACTTGTAAGATGACCAAACTAACCTGGTGGTGTTGTGAAATCATAGGCACAACACTAGTAGGCGTTTTTGTTGGGTTAGTCAGCTGCCTGGCCTCTGGTTCTCTGGCATCAGGACGGGTGTCGGGAGCAAAGCACGAAAATGCAGTTTGGAATTGACCATTGGACCATACATACAGCCACGGCGCAGGACTCACAAAATAACTCCAAGGACCTCACAGGTGTCCATCTTGGGCGTTTATTCACACTAGGCTTAAAAATGAGCTGAAACGGCAGGCCTCGCCGTGTCGCAGTGAGGAGGAGCTTGACAAAGGTGTCTTTCCGACACCGAAACGCGGCGCTCATTTTTAAGCCTAGTGTGAATAAACGCCTGGACACCTGTGAGGTCCTTGGAGTTATTTTGTGAGTCCTGCGCTGTGGCTGTATGTATGGTCCAATGGTCAATTCCAACAATGTTTGTGTTGGGAACTGCAGGGCTGTCCAAGCTCTAGTCACTGCTCCTCTACTACTCAAGATGAAAGGTTCCATTTATTTTAAAAAGGTTCTATTACAAAGTAATACATTTTTTTCAAAGCAATGTATTAAATAAAAAAAGTTACACTCTGGACTACCTCTTTAATTTAATTTTTTTTTTGTTCTTTGACTAAATTATTTTTTCCAGGGTACCATGGAAGAAAAAATCTATGATCGCCAAGTTACCAAGCAGTCACTATCCTATAGGGTAGTTGACCAGCAGCAGATAGAACGTCACTTTACCATGAATGAGTTGACAGAGCTTTACACATTTGAGCCAGATCAAATAGATGACCCCAACTCAGAAAAGAAGAAGAAGAGAGAGATCCCAAAGCTGCCTAAGGTGAGAGGATGAATTTTAAGAGCTGTTTGGCAGAATTATTACAGTATATGTTCTTGACCTCTGACTATGTCTAGGAAACAGCTCTTCAACATCATGCTACAAAGCACCCCCATCCTGTGAACATTTATTGTATGGTTATTTAGAGCTGTAAGGAAATAGAGCTTTAGGTTGTGTTGGCAGGCAAGGTAGTTTAGGGGACACAAGTTGCACATAAGTTAATACACTTATGAAGTTAATGATAACCTTGTGCGGGGTGCTAAGCATGTTAGAGTGGAAGTTGGAGACTAGTTTTCTTGCTCAGTAGTTGTGTTAGTGCAACTTAATGTCAACTGGGGACTGACAGTGTTAAATTGATAGGAAGTGATGTGTTTGCTTGAGGCATGTTTTCATGGGTACAAGTACATTAGGGTGTTACATTGATATTTATTATGCCTGTAAACTGTAGCCAGCTTTATGCCATCTCATACATTCTATTTGCTACTCCTGCGTCATCATATTACACACCCATCCCCCATACCTTTCTGTAGTAACACATGTATAATTGTTCTCCATTAGTTTGTTTTTACGTCCTCGAAATGTTTTAAAATGTCACAAGTTTTTAGAACCTTAAACTGCTATCATACTGTAATATTGGAAGGTAATAGGGTTCTAAAAATTGCCCTTGATAATTTGCCAATACTACAAAATGTAGAGACTGGCATTAAAGCATATGCTGTAGGTACATTCCAGAGCCCGGTCATCTTTGGCCCTCTCACAGAAAGTGAATGGAGCAAAAAATTAGCATACTCTGGTCTACCACTGACATCTGGAGTTTGGAATCCTAATCTCCAGATGTCCCTCCTGTGGATCAGACCTGGAGGGGACTTGCATAGTGACTGGTCTGCTTAACCTATCTGCATGGTTCTACACCAAAATTAGACTGATGTTCGTATGGTTCCTCTCCCCTGCCTCCTTAAGGGGGTATTTATTTATTTAAGAACTATGCCAAGGGAGTTGGAAAATAGAAAAATAGTATATACTTGCCCCCACCACCCCCACCCCGCAGCTCCTGCAGCACTTCTTGGATTGTGGTCAATTGAAGGGGGTTTATGTAATTCTCAAGGTGATCATTGACAGCAATATATGGTATAGTCTTGTGTTAATAAATAAGCCAAATCCAGGGTCTATATACTTAATTTAGAATCTGCTTCTGGTTTTAGCTTAGAACATAAAACATTAAAAGAAGGGAAAAAAGGCCCTGATGACTGCGCACTGCTGCCGGTGTAACTTTAGCCTATGTTTTTTTAATTTTTAGTTTGAAGCTTTTGAAGGTTCTAATCTTTGACCATTATGCAACTTGCTTACTAATACAGTACTACTACTTTCACATGACAAGTCAGCAGACTGATTACAATCGCCACTATAAATGTTGTAATGTTTTGCTGAGCACAGTCTTGTATATATTGGCATCTCTGGACTGTCCACATAAAAGCAATGATGTAATCTGACTAGTTGGCACCTGACCAAAGTACAGGGATGGGCAGCTATGCTGTGACCTTTGCAGCTCTTTCACCCTGAATTCAGAGGAGAACATATTGCAATGTGTTTTTGGCATACTTTTGGTAACATTTATTGGAACAGCATGAGCAGGTCTCCTTCAGACGTGACTTTTAGGGACTTTAGCAATAAAACAAATTCTAAGAGCTTTCATGTGTGTCCAGCAAAGAGTGGAATATGAAAACCTGCAGAAAAACAGCCTACTGCAGGAGTAGTGCGGGCTACTAGACGTCTGCTGAACATATTCCAAGAGTAATTCTTTCCTTTTCACTTCAGAGGTTCTTTGAAAGGTAACCCGCTAGCCTGTGCTATTACCCTCCTCCCCTTCCTCCAAGCACACACTTATCCAGCATAGATCTTTCCCACAGACAAAGAATGCCAGAGAACCTAGTGTGAACTGAAGCTTGACTCGAATATTAGATGACTTGCAAAGAGGAATAATGGCCTTTACCTCCGAATGGAAACACGTCCCTTTTCAAGCAGAGATTGATGGGATGCCTTACTTTGGAGATCATATTTAGGCTAGTAGGATAAGGTTTAGCGAAGTAAACAATAGGCTATTTTAACCTCTTAGCTGGTAATGTTGCTGAACTCTTCCTCTAGTTCCTGATATATGAATGAATCAGTTTGGGTGCAGACCACCAACAATGACCTTGCAGCTGTTGAGAGTTTTAGGGGCAACTTGATGTTGCTACATTAAACTTGTATTGGGAGAAGCAGTCTTTGAACAGACCCTGTGCATTCCTCAGGATCGAGCTTTCAACACTGGGGTTGCCTGTCCCAAATCATTGTTAAAGGCTTTGTAATACATGATTATCTCTTTATGGAGATCTCTGATATATGTGTGTACATTGTTCCCTTGGGTTTCTTGAAAAGAAAACTCTGGAAAAATAACACCATTACACGCCAGCAGTATAATACGAGAATGGGAAGAGTCGGCGGCCTGTGTCTTCGCGTATATGTTTGCGTTCAGCAGGACTGCTGAAGCCAGGCACTGCAAACAGCACTCTGATAAAACTCTGCCACTGTAAAGTGGTTCTTTTTCATTGTCCTTTTTAATATTGTCATTTTCTTTGTGACAAGCATTGACTGTGCACATAAGATGTTATTCAGTAAGGAGGAGCACAATCACTAAATAAGGATTTTGGGCTAGAAACAAGCAGGAAAATAAGTTTTATGCGGAACTAGATTTTATCATGTAACTAAGCTTTTTTTTGTACCCATTCAGATTTTTTTCTGTGTGATGAAAGGTATAATTTTCTCTTACGCAGGTTTCGTTGTGACAAGTGTTAGATTTTCAAGCTTTCATCATATAATTTTAGTGCTATGTGTTCTCTCATACTCCCATCCTCTCCTTTGATACATTGTTTTTTTTTATATTTAGTTTTGCACCTGGGGTTTGTTTTTTATATATTCTTTTAAGCAGTTTGCACAAATTTGGTATAGCAGGGATACAGGGAAATTGCTGCTCACTTTTGTAGTGACTAGCAATCTACAGCCTCAGGTTATACATTTGTAGCTAGTATATTGCGTAAAAGAATGCACTGTAACTTCTTTCATACCAATATAAATATCATACCATTATTTTACCCTGACTGACACCCTATAGGCAATTTTCAGATTAAAGTTGTTACTATCACTGGAAAGGAAAGAAACTTGACTTTAGACTTAATGCGATAAATGCTTTAACTTCATGTTAGAATAATAATTATGAATTTGCATTAAATATATCATGTGTATCAGTATCAATATGCCATATTGGAGTTGGCAAAGTATTTGTTTCCCTGTGATGGGGCTATTGGCATCTACCTCATAAGGGTTTTTGCCTTCCTCTGGATCAGCACAGTAGGTTTTGAAGTTAAACTGGATTTTTGTTTTTCCTCACCCTTATTAACTATGTAATGATACTGTGGTTTTAGGTGCTTATCAGCAAGAAGACCGTGAATTACAGATTCTTCCAGAGACTACTACATTGTGTGGAAGGTCCTGGAAGGACTGTAGTGAAGCTTCTCCTGTTACAGCATTTTCAGATTCTTGACCAGTCTTCCTTTGATAGTTAAAAAATGTGTGGCAAAGCTGATCTCTCTCGAACAACGTGCAGACACCATTGCTTCCGGATCGTGTTGCCTTGGATACGTAAACTCAATTCTGTGGATAAGCTCTCTTTTAATTATTAGGTCTTGTTCGTGGAACTCTGCAGTGTGAGACGTATCCATGGCAACCCTATGTTTGGTGGCAGCTACGTCTGCCCGCCATTCGGGATAGTTCAGCTTCATAACAGATGCCCTTTAAAATATATTACATTTAAGGGTGCATTCACACATGCAGAATCTACGGCAGATTTGATGGCGCAGGTTTGATTTGCTTTGAATCTGCTACTTCAAATCTGCACCATCAAATTTGCTGTGGATCCTGTACGTGTGAACACTCCCAAAAGCAAGATTTACCCTATAGCACATACACTGGTGTTTACTTGCTATACCTGCTATGAGGCAACCCATAATATATTTCATCGTAATGCAATAAATACAGCAAATATTTAAAAGGAAAATAGCCGTTTTGTTGAAAAATTATGTGAAACCTTCAAATTGGACTAGGAGCAGCCAATTCTCTATGTGAACAATTGCCAAACTAATACTGCTGCTGCTACAGAAAAAAATGTAGGTGAAATCAACTTGAGTTGAAGTAAATTATTGTAGTGGTCACCAAGTTGTTTGTAGGAGTAGTAGAGGTAAAGTACTGATCATACTCAATCAGCATGTTCACCCCCTCATTGGCAAAGGTGGCTGCTGGTTCCAGGGACAGTCCCCCACATTCAGAGTGAAGGTTATGGTTTTCCACAACCAGAAGCTTGATTCCTGAAGTTGAATTATTATTATTGCCTTATAGTGAAGAAAAGGGTTAAAAGATAGCAGTGCTAAGCCTGGCTTTCTTCCCTAGTACTGGCAGATTATGTATGACAGGTTTTATAATTGTAAGTTGGCAGCTCATAACCAATCCCAGAAATGTAATAAAAATTCAGCTTTGAAATATTAGCCTTATATATTTTTTTTTCTAAAGGTTATTCTCGCCAAGACAGTGTTGTGTAAGGCAGATGAGAGAAACTGATAGCATTAACCCAGTTTTTAATTTGGGTTTATACTTACTAAGCAGCATGATGTTATGTTATCCTGTGCTTTATGGACAAGAAGCATAAGTAGCTAAGGTCCTCTCTGTACACTGACTTCATCATGGGATCATCACACGGGGATAGCTCTGAAATTGTTTAGTTAAAATAAATAAAATCGAATAGTATATTATTAATAATAATAATTATATATATATTTTTAACAATATTAGGTACCTTTACCTGATATGAACTATGGCCTACTCTTTACAGTCTAGGGAGAACTGAAATGCATTAATTGAATGCATTGGTCTGTGGCATTCAGAGAGTATAAGGTGATCAATAGAGTGTTTGGTTGTTGTCCAGTAGACTGTTACAGCGGCCACAATGTACT